>NC_090930.1:21241382-21337956 GCF_040938575.1 Ambystoma mexicanum
AACCTGTTTCCTCACCAGTTTAAAAAGATCCATCTTTGTCACAGTGTCGTGCTGTATGTGGGCACAAAACTCAAGCCTTTTTGTAATACCTCTTTCTCCATTCGAATTCAATGTTCTTGAGGATAAGTTTATTACCAAGTCTTCTTCTGTTGTAGACGTGCTGCTCTTTTCTCCACTCTTGTGTCTTTTTCCCCTCGTCTTTTCTTCCTTCTCTGGGTCGCCCTAAAAAAGGTTGTGCTGATGTTGTTGCCATTACTGGTTTGGGGGGTGGGTTTCCCTTTGTGGTGGTGTTGTCCCCTCTTCCGTTCTACGTTGACTGTCCCTGTCTTCTGAGTCGGTACGTGAGGAGTTGTCCGTACTACTTCCATTAGGTTTCCTATGTGGTGGCGCTGTAGATCTATCCATCCACGTGTAGACCTCTCCGTTCAGGTAGTCATATGTGTTTCTTCAAGATTTTCTTTCTTTCTTTCTATTTCCGTTTTGTATGTTTCAAGCTTATCATTGATGTCCTTAACTATTTCATCAAGCTCTTTGCCTAATGTTATGCTCAATTCGCTCTCAATTTCTTCTATTTCTGCGTTCAGAGTTGTTACATTCTTGGTCAGTTCCTGTATTGTTAACAGAATTAAATCCAAGGAGCATCTATTCAGGATTGCCTCCCATTTTCAAATGAATTCTTTATTTTATTTACATAATGTCGGTCTTAAATGTATTCTTAATCCACGTGGAATCCTCTGGTTTTTGTAATACCGTCCCAGTGTAATTGCATGTAATTTGCAGTTTATTTCTTTGCGAATCAAGTATTCTAACTGCCTCCTAGTGCTTCCCATTTTTAAAGTGTGAGCTTCATTTGCTCAATACTTTACATAGGGACTTTTAAAAAAATCATTTAGATTTTTTTTATTATGCCATCTTTTTTGCCAATAATATTTGAACGCACTAAGCTTGCTAAGTAGATTCAATTCCTAATAGATTAGTATATGTGTCTAATTGTATGGGCTCTAATGTGTTGACTGGATTTCTATTTTCTTTTGAGCCCTCATGACATGACGCATGACCAGACCTTACATGACACGTGGCAAAACAGGAGGCATGTCAAAGTGTCAGGTGACGGCACGTAAATTCAGAGAAGCCCAGGAGCACGCAGAGGGCAGCGTACCCTTTGCCAAGGCGGTTGTGGAGGTTAAGATAGATTTCCAAAATCTGGCCTGGAGGACAGATTTCAGGAGGCCACCCTTGTCAGTGACCGGGGGGAACTCTTCAAGGTCAGCCAAACCCAATCAAGGTAAGCGTGGAGAGTGGTCAAGGCTTAGTCTCAGGAGCGGTGAGTGGAGTAAGGAGTCAACACTGAATCCACACAGTGAAGCACAAAATCATTCTGCTTAGATAGCTAGGTACAAAAATACTATATTTATTAAAGGCCCATGAAAACACCTTAAAAAATGAAACCAGTAGGTGGTAACATCACACACCACTCAAACTATCAAACCTATATAGTCCCCTTTAGGTTTGTATGGATGCATACAATGACAGCTGGAAAGAAGGTAAGTAGTGATGCAGTAGAACGAAACCAGTTCACAAGAATAATGCCCATTTATAAATCCAATCCCTACGATGCATAGGGCCTTGAGCCCAAAATTTACAAGGCTTCTTCGCAGAGGTGACAGATGTAGGAAGAGCTCTTGTGGTGGCGAGATCTTTTCCAAAAAATAGTTCAACATTACATGCCAGGAACCTGTTTTTCCCATCTTTAGGTAAAACTTTTAGATCTAATTATCAAAAAGCAATGGAATGGAATAAACAAAGCTTATTCTAAGATTTATTATAGGGCAAGTTGTTGGTCCTACCAGCTCAAAGGGAGAAGACTCTCCAGCAGAAGATCTTCTCTTGTCGTTGGAAAAGTGGCGAGTTCGTTGCAGCAGGGCTCCACCGATGGTGTCGTTCTGAAGTTCCAGTCCCAAAGGCCCTGCTTCTATGCAGAAATCCCCCCATTCATCAGCCTAGCTGTCAATCACACATGCTAAGTGGTGAGCCGGGCGGCTCCACCACTGGGCCAATCAGAGTCGAGTGCGACTAAGTCAATGCAGTCCAGGGTGCCAATTCCCCCCTCCACCCTTCCTGTGGAACCCAGACAGAGTGGCACCATTTGGAGGGCTTCTGTGGAGAAGCCCGCCAAAATAGTGGAACAAAGGGCTCGACCTTGGTCAGAGTTAGAGATGGACAAAAACGCCATTTTAGAAGAGTTCTGGCAAAAAGACCCAACCTGTGATTTAATATTAAATAAATCAACCAGCGGTATCTTTAACATTGCACCAAAAAGTGGTGCATTTAAAATCAATGGGAAAATCCCATAGAGAATATTCCGGAGGAATATTTCGCATAGTAATCACTGCCACCAGCCAGAAACTCGACGAGGGGGGACGGGACAGCGCTCCCTCGAACACAGACCCAGAAGCAATCGAATTACCCCTTACAAGTACTTCCACAATATGATGGTTTGTACTGGTTCTATTCACAATTTTGGACTAGTAAAGCCAATGGTGACTTTACATGCCCTGGGAGACAGTCAGTCCCAGGATATGGAGTCTATGTTTGGGGGTCACTGTGACACCCCTGTGGTACTGCACTGAGGGTGCTGTGTACCACACATACAGAAAAACAGATACCCTATGGAGTAAAAAAGAAACCCCATAGCCCATAAACACAAGTCAAGGACATACCTCAAATCATGTCTAAGAGTGGGCGTCAAAGAGTCTCACTCTTAGCAGGAGAAAAAAATAAACCCCAAAAATCCAGCAAAGCTGCTGGGGGACTCACTAGGTTTGGGAAATTAGCCTCATCAGAGAATTCTCCCTAACACTTGGACTTCGTCAATTGGCTTCCGTCCTAGACATGGCACAAACTGCCCCGATTGCCCTAAAAACGCAAATTGACAACTTAAAAGATAAGGGCAAGTTGGCACTCCTCTTGCGCGATCTGTCAGCAGCATTCGACTTGGTCGACCACAAAATTCTCTGCAACCATCTCACAATTGCTGCGCACTTCTCTGACTCAGCATCATCTTGGATAAATTGCTTTTTAGCTAACAGAACCATGAGGGTTTTTTCTCCTCTAGCCTCAGTAGAACCTGCACCTGTCCCTTGTGGAGTCCCCCAAGGATCTTGCAGATCTCCCACACTATACAATGGGTTTAACAAGCCTCTCTGACATACTTGACTATCTCGGTGTCTCATACACCAACTATGCTGATGACACCCAGATACTCGTCCCTCTCTCTGGTGACTTTGCCTTTGACACAAAGGCACTTAATGATGTCTACCTAATCATCCAGGCTTGGATGGCTCATCACAGGCTTTGCCTCAATGATGAGAAAACGGAGCTACTCCTCTTTGGAACGCACTCCAAACTGGCCAAACTTGACGCAGCGTACAAATCATTCACCATAGATGGCAACATCCTCAACTCTAGGCATTTATCACGACGCAACTCTATCGCTAACCAGACAAACCAATGCCGTAGCGTCTGCTTCGGCCTATACTTGTAAACTCATCACAGCCTGCAGACCCTTCCTGAACACTGAGAACTGAATCATCTTAGCTAGAACATTAATCATGTCAAAAATAGACTATTGTAACACCCTCTATCTAGGGACTAGCCAACAAAACACTGGCAAGCTACAAGTTACACAAAACAATGCCATCAGGGCAGCCCTCAACATCCCTAGAAGATCTCACATTTCTGACCTCAGACGCAACCTTCACTGGCTCCCTGTCGCGCAGCGGATATCGCTCAAAACCTTAGCCTTAACTTACAAGGCCCAGAACAACCTGGCACCAGCATATCTGACTAGCCGGTTCTCACAGCATGTTGCGCTCAGACCACCGAGATCAGCCTATGTCAACACACTCTATACCCAGATTCAAGCTACAGTCTGCTGGGGGACCCAGCTTCCCAGTCCTTGCAGCTAAACTCTGGAACACCACCCCCGTCACACTCAGATCAGAACCCACGTTCCAATCCTTCAAAACCAAATTCTGGCTTCACAAGCTTGATGAGCCTACTTCACTCCCATTATAGGCGCTCTCCGTAGTACACCAGCACTTCTTTCCCTGATCTAACTCTTATGTTCTCTACCTCTCTCTCTCTCTCTCTCTCTCTCTCTCTCTCTCTCTCTCTCATCTGCAACCTTTACTCTAGCTTCTAGTACTTGCTATACATTTCTGGATTGTGTGTAACCTGCTCCGCTATGTCACTAGTTGTGTCACTAGGTTATATTGTTAGTTCTCTGCAAGACTGTTCCCCTAGGAGAACAGGTTATGCCCGCCTGTAACCACCTTCTTGTAACTACGTGCCCAGATGCCTCAGTGAAAGGCTGCACGCTACAAATAAATACAAATATATATCAAAGGACAACCAAGAGGGTTCCCAGCAACACTGCCCTTAAGGAGCTGTGTGCTGCAAAAGTATAACAGATGCCTTTAAGAGATATGGAGGAAATAAGACTCCATAGAATAGGGCAATACAAAAAGAACAGTTCCCAAACAGTCGGAGCACATGAGAATGAATAAGGGGAACAAGGCTCTCATTCAAAATGGAAAGAAAAAGGTCCAGAAGGCCAGTAAAAAGTGCTGGGTCTCACACTAGGAGAGGGGACTGAGCATCACACTAATCTCCCCAACAACCACTCCAAGGGTTGAAGCACTGCTCAGGGGCTTTGCAGATTAGGTAGTCCAGCCAGGTTTCACCGGGCCAAATGCAGGAAGGGGATTCTGGGTCTCTTCGCGAGTCATTCACGGATGTTGAGTTGACTGCTCTTCTACACAGGATACTTGGCTCCAACGATTAATTCCAGAAATGGCTACAGGAGTCGTAATGTTATCCTAAATACTGTATGGAAGCGAGTCCAAGCCCACCAACGGTAACGGTCTGCGCCATTCATTCACCCAGCAATGGTCCAACCAGGGGCCACTGTGGGTTTCACTCATGCCTCACACAGATCTTCAGGCACCCCAGATACGAACTGGGATAGGCCGTCCCACCCACATCTTGGAACCACGAACACTAGCCCAGCAGTAGCCTGCAAAAGCAGAAGCTTTCCCTGGCGAATACATGACCATAATAAGGGGTTTCCTGACCCGATTAGGCAGCACATTAAAAATAAAGCAAAAATGTTGCTGCCACCAGCTTATCTTTAGGCACTGTAAGGGTGTGAAAGGAGGCGAAGAACACGCGTGGCATTGGTGGTTATTTTTTCCTTTTATTATGTTTGCTTTATTGCAAACCTTTCATATCATATCATCTAAATAACATGTTACAATTCATCAGTTCCATAAAAATAACATTTTGCACAATTCCAATAACACTTCAAAAAATGAAAATAGTAATTACATTATTATTCTGGTTATCAAATTAAAACTTCTTCCAGAAATGTCATGACTGCAAAAATCATATTGGGTTCTCCACAATTAGAAACATATTTCACCACTCTTCAGCAGACAGGGTTTAAACGTTCTTAGCAATGGTACTAAAATGTCAAGTTCTTAGGGATGTTAAACCTTTGCAGGACAACACTAGATTTTTAGATGACTCAATCAATCCGACCTCTGAAGAATCTACAATTACACCATCTTCTCTAGCTGCTAATGAACACTTAGGACTTCTCTAGTCTGCAGTAAATTCAAACGTAATTGCATGAATTGGTCCCGATAATGGGGACAAGGGATCTTTAATAGATACAAGGGGAGTTGTTCAATAGCTCGCAGTTAATGTTAATGTGTACTAGATTTAACAACAGTCTTTATCTGGTTCTTTTATCTTGCGTGTCTATCCAGTCCTGCAAGAGAGTTTATCATAATCTCTAGGATTAGTGCATCCGAGGAATCCATACTTTTTAACCAGTGTGAACGTCAATTTCCAGCTATCTAGGAGACATTCAGTTTTAACATTATTCAGATTTCTTCGAACCAATTTGTACCCAATAGATGCAATTGGTAATCCATTAGGGAGCTGGAAGGCACCCTTCTAAAACATCCCAAGTTTGCCAAGACAGATTTAAGGCCACTTCTGCTCCATAGGTCAAAATCGGGACGACCTTTGGTTTGTAAACAATGTTGCATCTTGTGTAGGAGCAAACCTTGGGCTGCCAGATTTATTACTTTGTCTTAGTGTTGAAATCCATTCCTTCTCATTCATACTACAATTCACAGGCACTCCCAAGTAGGTGATCGAATCTACGTGCTCCATTTTCTCTAGCCCCACGTACCATTTAAATGAACATTTAATGTCCCTGTAGTGTACCAAGGATCATTATTTTGTTTTACATTCATTCTCAGATCACTTCTTAATGTAGGCCTGAAGTTGCTATAACCTTCACTGTAGTCCTATAGGGGTTTAATCCATAATGACCAAGTCATCTGCATAGAAGGTCCACGGTATAGGGCATTCATATATTTTAGGAGGAAAAGCATTTACCAATCTCTGGCTGTCACATGTGCAGCAAGTATCAATTAAACAATGTGGGCGTAATAGGGTAGTCTTGCTTCAAGCCCCTCAGTGTATTGATTTTTAGAAAAGGTTCCTTTCATTGATAGTCTCACTTGACTAGACTTCGAGGAATATAGGGCCTTCATTGATTCTACCAGATCTAGCAGTCAATGCCAACTTACTCATTTCTCCAAAAGCCTTTCTCTGCTGACGCTGTCAAAAGCTTGCTCCAAATCAACGAATACCAAGTACATTTTTGTCCTGTTCTTAGTCTCACTTTTAACAAGGTTCAGCAGAAAAAGGTTTAGGTTAGTGCTCACACCTTTGCCAAAGCCCGTCTGTCGAGGATCAAAACGGCCAGTTTCAGTTGCCCAGGTCACCAGATGGCATAGGATCACTGATGCATAAATCTTGCCCAATATATCCAAGACGCCGATTGGACGATTATTTCTAGGATCTTCTCTATCGCACTTCTTCAATGCGGGGATAATCAATGCCATTTTCCATGAAATAGGATCCTCCCCAGCTAATAGCACCTGATTGAATAATAAGGCACTGAACTCCGACCACAAGTCTGGGTTTTGCTCAAGCATTGTGTTATTGAGACCGTCCAGTCCTGGGGCGTGAGAGGAATTTAGCCTCTGTATTAATCCCTCAATATAGTCCTCATCAAACGAAAGACCATTTTTCCAGAGGCTCTACGTCTTCTCGCTTCCGGCAACGCAAAGAGCTGTAAATTGACTAATCAAGCTTTCTTCAGGAACCAGAGTGGATAATACGGCTGGTTGCACCATACCATCATTAAGACAGGCCCATAGATTGCGCATGTCATTTTTATATATGGTTTTTAGCATTTGCTCCACATGTTGCAATCTTTGGGCCTTTCAAGATATCAGCCAGTTTCTGCATTTTCTTTTTTTTAATTTGAATATCTCGCTCACCCTCAGGCATTTGGCTTTAATTTCTTAAGTCTGCCGAAAGGATTTTCTTTCCTCCACTCCACTAGATCTTAGAAGTGTGGATTTGTGTGAATTCAGGATTGGATTTCGACCACTTTCCTTGGAGTCAAGTAATATCCAAGAATATTCCAAACCCAGACTCACTGAATCTAGACGATGCCTATATTTAGATATAATACAGGGCACGTCACTAGATCTTATTCACAACCTATTCCTTCGCTGTGAGATCTGTGGGGAATTTACCTCTCGTAAACTTAACTTCCACCTTATTTCCAACAGATAGTGGTCACTATTTTTCATAGGTATTACTAAAAGTGATACGACCAAACTGATCATATTACTAGAAGGAACAAGTTACTTACCTGTAACTGTTGTTCTCCAGCATGGGTCTGGCATGGATTCACATGCTCATGAATATTCCCCGTCGTCAGGCTGGGAATTGTAACGCTCACCTGATTCCCGTAGAGGCGCCGGTCTTGACTGGGCGTATACCGTATCTTCAAAGGTGATGTGCAACACACGGCTGGCTCTTTGGGCTGGACCTCTGTGCACTGTATGCCTGACTTGAAGGGTGAGATGTCTTAGGTAAGTGAACGCCGTGCTCTCCATCTGCCTCGGGGCAGGGTGCTGTAACCAGTTTCTTCACTGGATAAGGGGAGCAGGCCTCTTGACTTCAGAGGACTGCTGTCCGTCGTTTTCTGCACGAACGGTAAGTTTCGAGTAACTCTAATGTCTTTAAAGTCTTTAATAATGATGTTTCTTGTTTTGCAGGGTTCCGGCGATGGCGGATGACGGGCTGAAGTGAGTTGAAGATGGAGCCCGTGTGATGAATAGAAGCGCCTGGAAGCACGTAAGTAAGCGCTTGTTGCCTGCTTCACGATGCGCTCTAACTGTCTTTTTATTTTGCAGGTACAAGTTCGGAGCGGCTGCCGGGTGCCGGAATACCCACTGGGTTAGATGTGGAAAGGAGTAATGGCACGTGAGTATTAAAGTTCCCCAATGTCTTTAAACGCACATTGTTTTGTCTTTCAGATGCGGGATGCAGCGCCGAAGGCCTCCGGAGCGTGCGAAGAGTTGGTAAGCTTTTGTCTTTCAGATGCCGGAATGCAGTGTGAAGACCTCCGGAGCGCACGAAGAGTAGGTAAGCCTTTGTCCTTCAGATGCCGGAATGCACCGCGAGGCGTTGGTGACAGCCGATGGACCAGGTAAGTGAAGAGCTGTCACTGAAGACCGTAATGCTAACCTGTTCTTTCTTGTCTTTATAGGTGTTGCTGAAGACTGGATTCAGGATAGTAAGCCTTTTTCCTTAGGCCCAGGATCAGATGCAGAAGACACGATGAGCGTTCTGCTGCAGAGGATGCAAAATAACGCAAAGCAAGATTCATCCATCGGGTGTGGTTTAAATAGCCTCCTGTAGTGCTTAGGTATCTCCTTCCACAGCCACGCCTAGGTAAGAAAAGAGTTCCTGCTTTCCAGAAGAGTTCCAGTGTTCTGAATCTAGGGAGTGGCTCCTGCCCCACCCAACAGGAAAAGTAGTTCCAAACAGAAGAGGATCAGAGGCTCAACTGGCAGGCAAGTAAGCAGCATGGTCTGATGCAGGTAAGTCCACCCAAGCATTATGAGCCCGGCGCTTCCAGCGCTGGGACTGGGCATATTTATGAGCCTGGTGCCACTGGCGCCAGGACTGGGTCCAAAAGGTCCCAATTGGGACTGGTTGGCACTCGGAACCTGGGTTATGGATCTGCTTCGAAGGGAGTTGGGAAAACCCTGACCTTTTGGAAGCAGAGATCATGACAGGAATCCTCGGTAAAGAAAAAACCAGTATCAGTTTCGTTTCTGATCTGTCTTTCGTAGTAGTAACCAATCACTGGTCTCTGCGTCATACTGACCACAGCCAATGACTGCCCTCTACCTAAGCCCCGTCTCTGGCAGCCATCTTCAGATTTGGAAGCACGTGAAGTGGCAGTATGACCAAGTGAAGAGCCGCAGAGGGGTAGGCGGGAGGGCTCGCATGTGAATCTATGCCAGACCCATGCTGGAGAACAACAGTTACAGGTAAGTAACTTGTTCCTTCTCCAGCACGGGGTCTGGCATGGATTCACATGCTCATGAATAAAGAATACATAGCAGTACACACATGCACAACCACGGGAGGTGGCAAAGGCTCAACATTAAGCATTACATCAAACTCAACATCAAGCAATCTTACCTCCTCACCAGGCTCACCTCAGGCGAACAGGTTGCGCAGCACTGCTTGGCCGACCCTGGACTCCTCCCTGGAATCCCGATCGACGCAGTAGAAGTTCGTGAAGGTGTGCGTCGACCTCCACGTAGCAGCCCTGCATATGTCCAGCAGGGGTACACCAGAAAGGAACGCCGTGGTAGCTGCGATCGCTCTGGTGGAATGGGCTCTTGGACGACCAGGCAGCGGTCGGTTTGCCAACCGATGACAGTACATGATACAGCCGAAGAGCCATCTGGAAATGGAAGCCTTCGAGAGAGCCTTCCCCTGATTAACAGGTCCAAAGTTCACAAAGAGTTGTGACGTCTTCCGAAAACACTTTGTGCGGTCCACGTAGAACTTCAGCGCTCTAGCCACATCCAGCGAGTGCAAAGTCCTCTCAGCCGGCGACAAAGGCGACGGGAAAAACACAGGCAACACCAAGGGTTCGTTGAGGTAGAAGTCCGACGGCACCTTGGGCATGAAGGAGGGGTGCGTTCTGAGCACCACCCTCGTGTCGTGAAAAGTCAAGTATGGTGGCTTGCAAGATAGGGCCTGGATCTCTCCCACTCGTCGTGCGGAGGTGATGGCCACAAGAAACGCTGTTTTCCACGACAAACTTCAACGGGCCGAGTGCAGAGGCTCGAACGGAGGTCCCATGAGCTTGGTCAGCACCACGTTGAGCTCCCACGCCGGGGCCGGAGCCTTCACCGGCGGGAACGATCTGAACAGTCCCTTCATGAACTCTTTCACCAGACGATGAGACCACAAGGACGTCCGCCCCGTGGTTCTGGTGTATAGGGAGATCGCAGCAAGATGAATCTTGATGGACGCGTGTGCCAGTCCAGCCTTGGCCAGCGTCAACAGGTACGGCAGCACTTGGGGAGCCGTAATCCTTAGAGGGTTAATCTTCTGTGCGTGGCACCAGACAGAGAACCTGTTCCATTTGTGTCCGTAGCATTTGAGTCGAGGACGCCCTGGCCTTTGCAAGAACCTCTCTGCAGTCGGCCGGTATGTCGTATCCTCCAAACTCTAGCGCTGCAGGAGCCAGGCCTGCAAGTTCAGCGACTTCGGGTCGTGGTGGAGGATGGCGCCTCCTTCCCTGGAGAGCAGATCCGCGTCCACTGGCAGCTTGATTGACGGGGACGCTGACAAGTCCAGAAGGTCCGGGAACCATATCTGCCTCGGCCACGCAGGTGCGACGAGGATCATCCTGCACCGTGACCTCTTGAGCTGGTTGATGAGCCGGATCAGCAGTGGCAGAGGAGGGAACGCGTATAGGAACAGGCCTTCCCAGGGGAAGGAGAAAGCATCGCCCATGCTCCTCGGCTGGGGAAACCTACTGGCGAACCTCCGGCACTTGGAGTTCGTTGCCGTCGCGAACAGGTCGTTCTGGGGTGTGCCCCACCGTCGGAAGAGGCGATCCACTAGATCCTGCCGTAGTTCCCACTCGTGGCACGAGCGCAGCTCCCTGCTGTGTGAGTCGGCGATGGTGTTTTTTATCCCTGCCAGATGAAACGGCACCAGAAACATCCTTTGGGCGACGGCCCAATGCCACAGGTCCTGCGCCTCCTTGGACAGTGCTGGGGACCTGGTTCCGCCCTGTTTCCTGATGTAAAACATGGTGGTGGTGTTGTCGGTGAAGATCCTCACCACCTTGCCCTTGAGGGACGGAAGGAAGGACCCGAGGGCCCAAAACACTGCACGGAGCTCCTGGACGTTGATATGGAGGGACTTCTCCGTCGGGAGCCAAAGGCCTCTCGCGTGCAGATTTCCGGTGTGCGCTCCCCACCCTTCCAGGGAGGCATCCGTGGTCACTGTCTCCTGGTGGCCTGGGGTCTGGAAGTCCATGACCGCCGTCAGATGCGCGCGGGTGCCCCACCACTGGATCGCTCGTCGGAAACCCTTGTCGAGTGTGATCCTCTCCTCGAAGTTGCCCGTCGTTTGGATCCAGCGCGCGTCCAGGAACTCCTGCAACGGGCGCATCCGGAGCCTGCACATGGGAATGAGGTAGATGCAAGAAGACATCATTCCGAGGAGGGACTTGATGGACCTCACCTTGGCCGCGTCGGCAACCAACATCCGCTGTACCTTGCCCAGGATGGCCCTGGTCCTTTCCTCCGATGGGGAGGCCAGAAGGGACACTGTCGAGCTTCGCTCCCAGAAACAGTGCGTCTTGCGCGGGTACCAGGTGGGACTTGGCGTAGTCCACGGAGAATCCCAGGTCCGTGAGAAGTTGGACGGTCCTTGCCGTGTGCTCCACGGCGAGCTCCCTCGTCTTGGCTCGGATGAGCCAGTCGTCCAGGTAGGGGTAGACGTGGATCCCCTCTCGGCGCAGCTGTGCCGCCACTGGTGCAAGGCACTTGGTGAATACCCTGGGTGCCGACCGCAGACCGAAGGGAAGGGCTCTGAACTGATAGTGACGCCCTTGGACCACGAACCTGAGACATTTTCGGTGCCCCTTTAGGATGGGAATATGGAAGTAGGCATCCTCCAAATCCAACGACGACAGGAAGTCGCCCTCCTCCAGCCGACCCAGGACGTGGAGGGTGACCATCCGGAACTTCTGCGCCTTGATGAACTTGTTCAGCCGTCGTAGGTCTAGGATGGGGCGCCATCCTCCCTTCTTCACGAGGAAGTATCTTGAGTAAACTCCGGAGCCCCGAAGCCTCTTTGGGACGAGTTCGATGGCGCCCTTCCTGAGCATCGCCTTTACCTCCCGGAGAAGCTGAGGGACGTGAAGCTCTTTCCTGGCCACAGGGGCGCGGGCACCTTCTTTGAAACTCGAGCGCGTGGCCCTGGGCCAGGGCGTCCAGCACCCAACGGTCGGTGGAGATGGACTCCCACACGCTGACGAAGCTCGCCAGCCGGCCTCCCACCGGGGTGCTTCGGTGGGGGCCCGACCCCACGGCCGGTTCAATCCTGCTTAGACGAGGCTTTGCCGCCTTGACCTCCTTGGCGACGACGGCGGGGTCCGCCAGACTTGCCTCGTCCCCTGTAAGCTTCTTGAGACGACGAACGGGCCGCTTGACGGAAAATCCGCCGCCGGAACCTTTGGAGGCACCCTTGCCTCCGCCGCTCCGAAAGGGCGGCCGCCGTTGCTGGAGAACCCCGAGAGCCCGGGCCGTCTCCGTGTCCGCTTTAATGGCTTGAAGGGAATCGTCCACTGTTTTCCCAAACAGGTTGTTCCCATCAAACGGCATGTCCAGGACTCTGGTCTGTACGTTTTGACGGAAGGCACTAGCCCTGAGCCATCCTCGCCGCCTAAGGCACACGCCGTTGCCCAACTGGCGAAATCCAGTGTCGGCGATGTCCGTCGCAATCGTGATGGCGTGGTCCGACGCCACCTCACCTTCCTGCAAGATCTCCAGGGCATCCGCCCTCTTGTCGTCCGGTAGGAAGTCCAGCAGGGGAGCCAGTTTGTACCACAGCTCCCTGTCGTAGCGGGCTACGATAGCCAAGGCGTTGGCCGCCTTAATCGTCGTCGCTGCAGATGAGACGTGGAGGCCGCACCCCCCCCCCCCCCGCGGAGACGACAGAGTCCGGGGTAGGCTGTGCCAGGAGGCACAAGGGGGCCGCGTCCGGGACCCGGTACTTCTTCTCGTACCGGTCTCTTCTAGCCGGCGTCGTGGATGGGTTCTTGAGGAGGGCAAGGCCCTCATCCCAAATATCGTCCAGCAGAGGTTCCGAGAGGACCGTCTTCCTCTTGGCCTCGCGCCGCTGATAAAGGAAACCTTCCTTCTTCTCCTCAGGGCAGAGCTGGAAGAGCTCGGACGCCCTGGCGATCATGGAGTGAAAAGATCCAATCTCGTTGGGCGGGGAAGCCCGGGTGGGAGGGGACGACGGCAGATCCTCGTCGTACACCTCGTCGTCCGTACCCGTCGCGGCCGTGTCAGTCCCCGTGTCATCCCCTCGAGTCGTGGACGGGGAGGAGGGCTGAACGGCGCGCGACTGCTGAAAAGGAGGTGGAGGGTGAATCCTTCTTTTCTTAGGAGGGGGGCTGCCCGAAGGGCCTGGTTCCGGGTCCCCCGACGGGATCTCCACTGGCAACGGCAGTCTCGTCCTTATCTCTGAGCATAAGGACTGTATAGCCAACAAAAATGGCCGCCGAGTTGTCTTGCGGCGCTGGTAGAGGGGAGTCCGACGGGCGGTCGGTACCCTAGACGATGTCGCCGTCTCCTGCGTCGGGATCCCTCCCGACGGGCTGGTCTTCTTCCATGCCAACGCCGTGGCTTAAGACCTCGACCAGTTCTTCCTCAGAGGTTGAGGCCGAATCCACGACAACCTCCTGCCCCCCCTTTTTCTTCTCCGTCGGAGGTTTCACAGGGGTCCTGTCGATGGGCATAAAAGAGGACTCCCTCCGCGGTGGCAGGGAGACTGAGCCCCGAGGTCGCCACCACTGGTGTAGCCTCCACAGGCTGAGCCAGGGCCGCCGCGACTGTCTCGATAGAGGCCTTGGCCGGATGGATTAAGGCTTTCACCACCTTAGGTGCGCTCACCGCCTTCTCCTTGAGGGGGGGGGGGGGGGGACACTGCCTCGCTCCCCCTCCGCCTTAGAGCTCGACCGGGGCCTCTCCAGGAGCTTTGCCGGGTGCTCGGCCTTCCTCTTACCCGACCCAGAGCGTTGGCTCGTGGTTGATGGTGCCGGGGAGGGTGCGCCCTGCCTGGCGCCCGTAGAGCCCGACCATTCGGCGCTCCCGGTGCCAGCGGACTCGCGGTGCTTGGGCTTGTGTTGGACCCCCGTCGCCGGGACGTCCTCAAAGGTCTTAGAAGACCGCTCGGATTTCTTCCTCCTTTTCTCGCCGGACGGGCTCTTCCCTTCCAGCCAGTTGGCGAGACGTTGATGGCGGTCCTTCATGATCCGCTCCGACATGTTGCCGCAAAACGCACAGTCCTTCTCCACGTGCGTCTTGTCCTCATGTAGGCAGTAAAGACAAAAGGAGTGTTCGTCTTCCTTAAAGACATTCTGTAGCTGGCATCCAGGGCAGACCCTGCACAGCTTTCCGGGCGTCGAGCTTCCCTTCTCCTGGGCCATGACCGAGATGGGCCTGAGAAACTTCTGGAATCCTCCAAAAGCGTAGCTCGACGAATCTTCACCCTTGAGGGGCGTAGACGAATCCGACACGGGTCCCCGTTGATCGGATGGAGAGTCGGTGGAGCTTGAGGCTCTTTTGACCGAATAAAACGAAGTTTTTTGAGAAAAAACGTGGAAAATAGCACTAACGCTCGAGAGCAATAGCACGAGGATCCCAACACATGAACGTGCGGTAAAAATCTGAAGATGGCTGCCAGAGGCGGGGCTTAGGTAGAGGGCAGTCATTGGCTGTGGTCAGTATGACGCAGAGACCAGTGATTGGTTACTACTACGAAAGACAGATCAGAAACGAAACTGATACTGGTTTTTTCTTTACCGAGGATTCCCAGCCTGACGACGGGGAATATTCATGAGCATGTGAATCCATGCCAGACCCCATGCTGGAGAAACAAAATAGTTCAGGCAGGCTTTCTGGTCGCCCCTGGACCAGGTTGCTCTTCTCAGGATGTCACCTTTAGTTTGGCAATTTACATGTGGTCCCCTGGATTTATTTCTTGGAGTCACAATGCTGCCGCTTTCTGCTGGGAATTTCTGGGATGAGTTTCCCCTGAACATCTAGGCACTTTATATTCAGATCACCGCAGATCATAATATAAGGGACTTTCAATGGATCATCTAGTAACATTACAGACTCCAAGGACTCTTCCCCAATCATTGCAGAATTCCAATATAAGTCAAGTACTACAATTATTTTCACACCCCTCCTGTTTCTCATCACCCAGTTTAAGACCAATATTTGTATAAAGGGGTTAGGATTTTCTTCGATTCCATCACAGATGGCTCTTGTTCTGTTTTTATCAAAGTCATTAAACCAGAATAAGGTCTTCTTCCCATTCATTTTTGGGCAGGTTTCAAATGAACAATACACCCATTACATAATGGCTTCGATCGTAGCCATGTCTCTTGGAAACAAAATGTCATGGGTTTCAAGTCCTGGATCTTCATGGTTGAAAAGGTGAACAAAACCTTGTGTGTTCCATGAGCCGATTTGTAGAGTGATTAGTTTTCCTTTCATGAGATATTAATCAGTAGTTGCTGCCAACGCCCCTGCAAGCCATGACCAATCTTGTTTGTTGGTATGCGATTCACCCGTACTGCACATCTCTACAGCTTTCCTGTATCAGGCCTTAGTGCAATCGGGCGCTGCTCTTAGTAGGGCTGGCATTCTGGGAGTTGGAAAACTGTTTTGCAGGTTTCTTTCAATTGCATTAGATTACTTTTTCTTTTATCCTCGTCGGGCCTGTCCTGACATGGACTCTTGTGGAATTTGGATTTTTGCATAAGCTGGTGTTAGCAACCGACTGACTAGCTCCTCGCTTAACTCAAATCCCAGGGGAAACATATCTGTCGAAGCTTCTAAAAAGGGCTGTTTTCACCAAAGCAGATTTTAAAAGGACGATTACCCAATCCAAGCTGGCCTCATTCATCAATTGCACTATTTGTATATCTGATTCAATATACCTCAATTTTGGGATGTGGTGCAAAAGCTTCAGAACGTTGTCTCGATTCAAAATCAAGTTATCATTCAAAGGTAATCGTCTCTCTACAAGTATTGTAATTCAAGAGGACAGTACATCTCAGTGGATGATTGAGGTTTCTTTAGCTGTAGTGTACGACTGAATGGGGTTCCGCTCGGTAATATCTAAAATTCGAGAATTGGATTTCCAAACTGTAGCCTTTTGCTTTTCTTCCAACGTTTGAAAATGATCACTCATCCCTAGTTTGACATGATGGATTGGGCAGAGAATGTAGGGCATTATTAAGCGCCATCAGCACATTGGTATAGATTTCGGGCTGAAGATTGGTGGGAAGATCCTCCATTTCCACCTGGCTGTTTTCTGCCTCGACTGATAAGTCCAGGTCCTAGATCTTCTCCTTGGTTCACTTCATGGGGGTCTTTTCCCTTGTTCAATTGATTAGTAACTACCACAGCCTAACTTTTTAATTGAATATTCCGACTCGCTCAACATTTGGAGCATGCACAGATCCATTTTCTGGGCAGGTGGAGTCTTCAAGGTCCGCAGGAATTTTTTCGACCCATTACATTTAGGTCTATTCACTGAATGTATGTTTTTAGATTTTTTTGTTGCATTTCATTTGACTTCAAGATAAGTTAAGTTGTTTGCAATTCTTTTGTTTTTCAAATATAGAAAATTAATCGCAGGGCAGTTTTTGTTTCCGATCTTTCTGCGTTGCTAATTACATTACTGCCCTCTCCTTTATCAATTGTAATTGCGAAGTTGGACTTTGTACATCACATTCAGTTCGCTGCGTTACCTCTTGCATTATATCGTTACTTTCCTCCATTGGGTCACTAGGTACATCCTCAAGCAACGGAGGAATAAATGTTTCAACTTTCACCCTAGCTTCAGTGCTATTGTAACATAGTACTGTATAAGTAGCAGCCTTTGGATCTTTAGTCGATAGGACTTGCAATTTAAGAGACGCAGTATTTCCATGCAGGACTATTGCCCAAATTACCTTTTTCATGTAAGGAAGACATCCACTTAACAAGCTAATATGGCAGCCATCATGATGTTTTTATCAGACGGTGTTCTGATCTTGATGGTCGTGCCGATTATTGAATACCTACGTCCCCAAGTACCACACAGACAGAATGACCAAATACTGTTTGTGCAATCTTTGAGGCCACAGGTCTGGTGAGCCGTCAACTGGAACCAGGAAACGCCGGAAGAACCCCTTTGACCGCTGTAAGGCAATAGACTTATCAACTAATGCAATATGGACACAGCAATACGGAACTGATTGTAGCAAGGCTTACCTAGATGAGCTGTGGGTCAGGTCGTAATGCACTAGGGGCAACCAGCAGGGACAGTGGGCCGGGTTTCAGAGAGGCTTGGGTAGTAGTTCCACACCTGGGCAAGTTGGCACGAGGAGTCCAAAGAGGAGTCCAAAAACACGTTATGGGGTCAAAACCAGTTCAAAGCATAAGGTCCAAGCAAAGGGATAGTCCGTTTAAGCAATCCGTGGAGGAGGTGCAGGGTCGAATATCTTTAGAAGCAAGCAAGAAGAGTTCCAGGGCAAAGGTAACAGATGAGGCCAAGAAGAAGTAGAGTATCCAAAAAACAGTCGTCTGTGGTCGTAGAGCCCATGAATCCTTGATGAAAACGATAACGCCAAACAGTCCTTACGAGAAGCAGCTGAGAAGCGCTGCCACCGTGGTTTCCGGTGCTTTTGACTGTTAGTTGTAGTCCCATGATGCAAAAACGCGGCAGCGTGGGAAAATAAGGTGATGGCAGAGGATGAACGTGATTGGCAGCAGTTCACTTCGCGTGAATCGCCGTGTTCCTCGGCGGTGCTGCAAAGCATACGAGAGTTTCCACGGGAGTTGCCAGGACAATGAAGGTCGGAAAACACCTGGAAAACCAGTCATCTTTCTCCAGTGTCGAGCAGAAGGTCGTGTTCTTGTGCCCCCATGTGCAGCGAAAGATGTGCCAGGTAAACGCGGGCTGATCGTGGATTGCCTAGTGGGCACACTGGGAGACGTGACAGACGGGCCTCCTCTGGCTAGATCGTAGAGCCTCCCTTGCCATTGTACCGATAATTCTGCTTCTCTATCCAATCTACTTTCAATGGTTGCCATAAAGGATTCCAATAATATCAACTCTAAAGATCCGGCAACTCTGTTATCTATGATTCATTCAATCGTACCATTCATTGTTTCATAGAGCTTCAAATAAAGGGGGCCATAGAGATTGTTAAAGCAGACATTTTGTAGCTGTGCAGTCGCGGCATATGAAAGACAAGTCTCAGGTGAGCTCCTGTTAGCTCGAAAAACAAGCTCACCTAAGAAGGCTTCAGAGGACAAAGACAAAGATGTTTGGGTATCTTGTAAGTCTCCACCCACTTCAAAGGGAGATTGTGAGTCCACTGCTTTGCATCACATAGGGTTTTTGCCAGGCTCGCTCTTCTTATCCTTGTTTCCGGTGAGGAAATTGGTCCACAACCCGCCATGAAACATTCACCATCAGCAAAGGATATTGGGGTCAATCTATTAGCACTCGTGGAATTGCAGAGTCTCCTTTGCCATTCCATTCTTTGTTTTTATTTCAACAATGTCCCTAGAAAGCCAAGCTGCCAGAATTGAATGTTTCCCCTCCGGTTATTTAGATTATCATCGGGGTCGTGGCCTGGCAGCCATTGAATAGGCTGAGTTTACCGTGAGCTCCTGATAATCCTACGTTGATCCTAGTAAATGCGACAATAAAACAAGATTAAGATGGCATCTGAACAAACTGGAGGCACGTGAAAAACCCTCTGCGGCACACGACGGTGAAACAGAAGCGGAGCTGTGAGCCTTTACACAGAAGAACAGATTTGAGCGCATACAGCCAAATGGCGGACGCCCGAGAACAAAGGAAGACACCGAAGACATTGTGATGAGGAGCGGAGCAGGGACGGTGCTCGCCGTATAGAACGAGACGAGTGTACCTGCTAAAAGACCCGCGGTGCAACTGATGCAGGGAACGTTAGAACTCCGGCGAGCCCCCAAGACATATAAACAGTTGCAGTGTCTTCCGATGCTACACTGAAAACATTGTGACACGCAGCGGACGGATCACCCGCGGAACGGAGCCAAGACAAGGCTACCGCCTCGCGACAAGCAACGTCGAGCTGGATGCCCAGCCCGCCTGAACACAGATAGCAACCCAGTGCCAGCCTGAGCGAGCAACAGCGCATGTGGCGAGGAGCCCCGAAATGCGAGAAAGTCCTGAAGTGCCCGTATGATATCAGGATTCACACAGCAGTGTTGAAGTGGAGTTCCGGGCACAGGCACTACGATGAACGCCACGGCGAGGTGGTATAATAATGGAGACACATGCACGTGGGGCCAATACAGAGCCCCAGACACCAAGCAGTGAACAAATGCTGGGCACAACTATATTTGGCCAAAAGTGAAATGCCATTGGAAACAGCTGGAGACTCCAAACTGTAGCTGGGCAGGGACGCTGCAGTGATAACAGAGGCACTTGGAAAGCGTCTAATGATGCAATGAACTGGTCCCTGGTGCGGCGCCCACAGACCTATGCCCTACCACTGGAGGTCGCCAGAGGAGCACCACAGAGGTGCACTGTGAGGGGCCCATATACCACTTGCACCCCACACAAACGGGGGTAGGGAGGAATGGGGCCAGACTAGCGCAAGGCAACGAAGTAAACCGCACGTGGCAGCACAGCGCAGATTGTACACCCGCGGACTCGCGAGACAACCGCCTGCGAAGAACTGCACTACAGCCTGCAGTTAACAAACTGAGGACGGACGTTGCTGGGTCTGAACCAGAGCAGGCCTGCTGGCACTAAACAATACCTCAAGTGGTTCCTAAGTGCCTGCGCTCCCCAATCACGAAGCCACCCTAAGGGAATTAAAGGAAGGAAGTTACCCCTCGCACCCCTAGGAGGATCCCAGGAGTGACATGGGGCAAAATAATAAACATTTGGCTGCACAAATGGAGTCCACAAATATTACGGGGGTGTAACTTGAGCGCATGAGGGAAGAAACACCAGAAGGAGACACCAAAGGAAGAGTACAGCACAAAACTAGAAAGGTACCGGAATCGCTACGGGCCGACGAATGGGGGGCCTGGGACTACAGTGCATACAGAGAAAGAGAGTGGTACTAACGCATGAGACATACAGACAGGAATCCCAAACGAAACTGAGCGAAAGTACCAGATCATACAGGCAATATCGGGGTTACGTCAGCAACCTGCAGCTTGAGCAGAACCACACCGGTACGAGGGCAGTTCCTGCGCCGAACTAAATGACAACCAAGCCGGGAGGAGCGGGAAGGCCTACAATGCAAGCCCAAACTACGGTGAACAGAGACATCCAGCTGCACCAAGATGGCGTCCAATGCGTCCAAATCGAAAGGGAAGCAGTCGACTATGGAAGAATTCACCAAAACTGAGGGGGCCAGGAATAAAGATAAGAGCCTGCACAAGGAAGACTAATCAGCCTGCAGCAATCAACAGATCCTAGACGCCATTGCGGACCTGAAAAGCGCATGGGAATCCAAGTTAGAGGCAGCCATGGCTGAATTTAAAACATTGGACCTTAAAATTGGAGCGGTGCAAGAGGAGGTGAACTTGCTAAGACAAGACCTCAAGAAAGTAGCGGAACGCACTGGCGAACTAGAAAAGGAAGCAAGCTGAAATTCAGCCTCTTTCGGATCACATGCCTCGGAGATCCACATACTACAACAGCAAGTGTGCAACCTGGAGAATAGAGCGGAGGAAGCCGAAGGACGGGCCCGCAGAAATAACATCCGTATAGTGGGCCTTCCAGAAGGAGAAGAGGGACCAAACCCTACGGACTATATTGAGACCATGCTGTTGCAAGAAATTGAAGGTGGGGCACTAACCCAGGGTTTCGCGGTAGAGAGATCGCACAGAGCACTAACAAGGAAGCCGCCGCCAAGAGCACCACCGAGCCCGATAATTGCTGAAATCTTGAACTATCGCGACAGAGAAAATCCTGGAATTCTTCTGAAAAGGGGGTACAATACATAGGGCAGCGGCGACGGTAACAGCGTATCCGGATTATACACTCCTGGTGCAGAGGAAACAAATGAACTATGGGACGGTTAAGAAAAGACTGAGAAGCGAATTACAAGTACATGCTGAGGTGTTTGCAGTATGTTTAGTTGGGTTACGAGCTCACAGACACGCAAGCTTGGGCTTGAAGCCCGAGGATGAAGAACAAAGGAGGGAACCTGGGGTAGTTGAGTTAGGGGGAGTTTAAGTTGGGGAACAAGCTTACACACGCGAGCGGTGGCGCCTCAGTCAAAGGCTGAAGACGTGGGGGAGGGGAGTGGCCAAAACATGGGAGCCTTAAAGTTATTTCCTGGAATGTCAGGGGGCTTAATAGCTATCTAAAAAGGAATAAAGTCATGATGTATTTAAAAAGGTAGAAAATAGACATAGCCCTGCTACAGGAGACACCTCACAAAAACGAAATTAGAGGCGATCCAAAAGAAATGGAGGGGGGCGGTCATTGGCGCAACATACTCTGCGTATGCCAGAGGGGTGATAACTTGGGTGACGCTACATGTCCCCTTTTAATTAATACAGTCTACGGTGGATGAGGATGGGAGGATGGTGGCAATAAAGGGGCTGGTGGAAAATAAAGAATTATGCATCAAATACACGTGCCCCGAATCAAGACACAGTGGCATACTTTAA
Organism: Ambystoma mexicanum; assembly: GCF_040938575.1. Classification (NCBI taxonomy): domain Eukaryota; kingdom Metazoa; phylum Chordata; class Amphibia; order Caudata; family Ambystomatidae; genus Ambystoma; species Ambystoma mexicanum. The sequence goes on from NC_090930.1 coordinate 21,263,342, forward strand.
GACCCTATACAACAAACTGAGCTTGCATCTAGGAGGGGTGGTGATCTGGGGAGGGGACTTTAACTGCACATTAAACCCGAAGATGGATAGGTCAGATGTGAAGCAGGACAGGCCCGCCCCTGCGGCCAGGACCCTGCAGACTGCTGACAGAATTCAGGCTGGAAGATATATGGAGAGTGCACCATCCCTAAGACAGACAATACTCGCATCACTCCGCTCCACAGAATCTGTACACGAGACTAGACTACATGTTTGCCACGCAGGAGGTGATGGCCCAAATTGTACAGACAGAATACAGGCGAGGGTCCTATCGGATCACTCGCCTTTGGTTCTAGCATGGCAATATCAACTTCCAAGGGCCAGGATCCCAACGTGGCGACTTAGAGCTGAAGCACTCAAAGATGTGATGTTCAGGGAGGACTTAAGAGAAGAAATTGTAAGCTATTTTGAGATCAACACGGGAACTGTCGAGTCAGCTGGTACACTATAGGAAGCTTTCAAAGTGGTGGTGAGGGGGATAGCCCTAGCCAAGTCCAAAGGGCTACAGGGAGGCATATAAAGGGAATTGCAGGAGGCAGAGACCAAGCTGGAAACAATCCTGGGCAGGGGAGGAAGCACTAAAGAGGATGCCGAAATAATAAGCCGACTGCAACAGGAGTGTGCAGGACACTGGGAAGGATTATGTAATTTGAACTATAAAAAGTATGTGTAGAGACAGCATGTGGGAGGAGATAAGCCAGGGAGGATGCTGGCATGGTTGTACAAGAGGGAGACCCCCAGACCTGTGGTCAGAGTAATAACGGGAGAGGGGCGATTGGTGGACACCCAGGAGGGCGTTAATCGGGAGTTTCTTGAATACTATCAGAGATTGTATGGGGACGGAGGAGGGAGCGATAGTAAGGAGTTAATGGATATACTAGAGGATATAGGCATGCCACGGATAAGCACAGAGGAGCGCGTGGACCTAGACGCACCAATCACGCTAGAAGAACTGGAAGGGGTGGTAGTGCAACTACCCACTAGTAAAACCCCAGGGGTGGACGGACTCCCTACTGAGTTCTACAAAATGTACAAAACTGAGGTGCTTCCCCCCCCCCCGTTGCTAGCAATGCTAAATTGAAACAAGGCGATTACCAGAATCTCAGAGATGCAATCATCATCCCACTCTCCAAAAGCAATAAGCTAGGCACATGTTGCGGATCGTTCAGACCGCTATCGATGCTGAACCGAGATAGTAAAATGCTCACGGCTGTCCTGGCAAACAGAATGAAACGGATCATCAACAAATTAAGACACGATGACCAAACAGGATATGTCTCAGACAGGAACATATCAGATAACCTTAGACAGCTTCACTGGGTCATAGAGCATACAAAAGTGGATGCGGGAGAAATGGCAATTGTATCGCTGGACGCAATAAAAGCCTTTGACTCGGTCAAATGGCCCTGGCTAATAGCTGCCCTGACTAAATATAGGATAGGGCCGGGATACCTCTAATAGGTTAAACTACTGTACAGAGCACCGATATCTAGAGTCAAAACGGGGGCGATCATTTCGGAAAGGTGGCAATTGAGCAGAGGTACCAGACAGGGATGCCTGTGGTCCCCGATGCTGTACATCTTAGCACTGGAGCCCCTGGTGATATATCTGAGGCAGAAGTACAAGGTAATAGGGATTAGCATAAAAGGGGCGCCACATCTGGTCTCACTATATGCAGACGATATGCTTCTGTACATACGATATCCTGAAGAAAACCTCCAATATATCCTGGAAGTGATGGAGCGATTTGCGGCCCTATCTGGTATAGCAGTGAACCCCCAAAAATCATGCATTTTCCCACATGGGAGGTATATAGGAACCCCACGGGACAAATTACCAATTTTACAGATACCATGGGTGACAAACACGTTTAGATACCTGGGGATAGATATTTATCAAACGGTAGAGGCAGAACACCAGCACAACACGGAGTAGGCAGTAAAACATCGAAAACAGTATGAGGTTCTGGACAAAGCTCTCCTTGGCAATGATGGGAAGAGGGGCGCTGCTTAAGATGGTTGTATTGCCGAGATTATTAAATTTTTTGGGGAATATACCACACTTGATACGAGGAGATTTTTTTATTAAGCTACACAGCATATGCAGGGACTTCTTATGGCATGGGACCAGGAACAGAATTGACCTCTGGAAGTTACAGAACACGCATGATAAAGGGAGGATAAAATTGCCAAACTATGAGATCTACTACTTAGCTGGACAATTACAATATGTGGCCAAATGGTTATCAGAAGACCTGACCTCAGAATCGAGATTTTTGAGACTAGAGTGCGCCCCGTACTTCCTGAAAGAAATATGGCTCCCCAAAACAGAGGTAAAAGAGCGCTCACAGATGCTGGTACTGGTATGGAGGACGTAGCAAAGAGCTTGTGAGGTCATGGAAAGCCTGGCCCCGTGTTCTCCACAGGTGCCGTTGGTCGCATTGACAGGAGGGGATGGACAGCTAAGGCAGGTGATTAGGAGACACTGGGAGCAGGTGGGAATTGTAACAGTAGGAAACATATGGAAAGAGGGAGAGATTAAGGCATTCGGGGCGCTGGTGGAGGAAGCAGGGTTGTATGCTGGACAATCCATTACGTATAACAGAATTGCACGGCGGATCAGAGAGACATGGTCGAAAATAACGCTAGCAGAGCCATCTGACGCCGCCATAGAAGCTATATATGATATAGGAGAAGGCAGACATGCGATATCCAGACTACACGAGCTGCTAATGTCCAAAGTGGGGTAAGAAGTGGCACAATTAAGGTATGACTGGGAAGAAGAAGCTGGGGTACCTATGAGTGACGGGATGTGGGAGAGGGCCCAAGGATACCATAAGAAAGTATCGAGGAATGCAAGGCTGCAGTAAATCCAACTATATATAACCCACAGGGCATATATGACACCCCAAAGGATAGCTAAATTTAAAAAACGTGGAACGGCAATCATGCCCCAATGCCAGGAAGAAAATTCAGGGATGAGGCATATGTTTTGGGCATGTCCTGAAATTGGGAAATTCTGGGAAGAAATAGCCCATCGATTAGAGGAGAAAGGGATCAAAATAGATGTTGAATCAGTATGGGCATGTTTGGTAGGAGGATTCCATAGGCCATGCCAATTGAAGCATGCAAGTAAACTAAAGGACTTGGCATACATACTTGCCAAGCGTAGAATCGCCATGGGTTGGAAGACATGCAACAGACCCAGGATAGAAGCTTGGAGGGCAGATCTCCAGAAATGGACTGAAGCTGAAACAGTGTGGCAGGAAGCGGGCAATAGAAGGGGGGGGCACTAAATGGAAACATTTAGCGGCCACATTATATGGGCCCACCCATGATTGGTCGAGTGATCAAGACACTGATGTGGACACAGGAATAGAAACCCCTTTGGAAGAAGAAGACATGGACCGCGAAGTGGAGTAGGCTCGCTTGGGGGTTGGGGGGCAGGGGAAGGGGTAGGCAGTAGACACAATGATATATGCCAAACTGAAATGTGAACATATGCTGCAATGTTTATTTTTTGTTGTTCGTTGGTGACAAAACTAATATTTTTTTTAAAAAGATCATCATGCTTGTTGAAGTTATAGATTTGGGTTAAAATAAAAGAGGAAAACTGCTTCTTAGTAATAACTCTGCCCGATGGTCAAGATTGCTACCCCCTTCCTGCTGCCATTGCCAACTCTAGACTATTTCACATTTTACTCGATGGCTCAATTCCTAATCCGGTCAGGAGGCCATTCTTGCTAATTCAGTCTGATGGCCGTTGGGCTGCTTTCCTCCCCATTCACTTCCATCCTTTCTTTTTACTTCCTTTTTGGCTGCTCGCATGGTTTTTTAGTCCCCAAGACTATCAGTAATGGGGTCCTTGTACTTTTAAATCTGCACACATTACCTTAAAATGAATTGTGGTTAGGATACTTTGTGGCCTTACAACGTGTCATTTTATAACGTTATGGTTACAAATGCAATCTATCCAGGTTGGGCTGGTAGCAGCATATTTATCTACTGAGTTATTGACTTTTCACTTGTGCACATTTGCATTTTGCGCCATAATAACACAAAGGAGAACCACAATCTAAAATGAGCATGCTACAAGAATAAAATGGGCATGCTGCAAGATTTACCCCTGGTCCTTGGGCCTTTTTCCTGCCCGCTCAGGTCAGCAACTGACATATTGAAAGCACCTTTTGGGGCCAAGTGCCGGTCTGTGTGTGCATCCGATCCTCAATAAGGCACTCGTCAGTGCTTTGACCCGTGATAAGTCTCAAACCCTGCTAGAGGATCCGTACCCACTGGGCCTTTGAAAGTGTCCCTGGACCACCAAGTGGCCTCTCTCCGGGGCCACCAAGTGGCCTCTCTCCTGGGCCACCTAGCTGCAGCCGTTACCACTCCGAGTGAACCCTTGGAACTGGAGTATCTTCAACCTGCGCACTGCGATAAAGGTCAGTGACTGACCAAAACAAAATCCCCACGCCAGACTATACATCTGCAACTCCTGGGCCTTACTTTACCGGCCAGGCAGACATACATGGCCCCAATGGATTCTGGAACTCCTGAATCCATTGGGATTAGAGGGGGGGAGTTAGCATACCTGTTAAACCCCTCAATCTCCATAGGGGACGTAACCATGAGGTTCTGTCCCCATCTCTTTCCCCGACTCACATCAGTGGTGGTCTACTCCAGGATTCCCTCCTGGGCCTTCCCTGGTGTAGTGGGATTGACCGGACACTTCTCTGAACTTTTGATCACTTCATTGCAGCCCACTGGCATTGTGTAAACCCATCTGAACACTAAATGTTGTGAAGCTGGTGACTTTAGGGAACTACGCCCCATCCTATCACATGGTTGGACTAACTAATTCTAGGTTTGCGCTAACTGCTTTGTCTCAGATGGGAATAGTTTACCTGTAACTCCATTTCTCCAGCATTGGTATCTTTCATGGATTCACATGCTTAGAATATTCCCCGTCGATAGACTGGGAACCCTCGGTAAGCTTATAAAGCCGTTTCCCATAGGAAAACGTTCGACACTTTCGTGTCCTATCTACGTCATTTTGGGCCGCGCACGCACGCCCCACTAGGACGTAGCGGTATAAATACCCCGCCCCCGCTGCTCCCTTCAGATTTTGACCCCTCCAAAGCAGAATGGGGTGAAACCAAGAACTACAAGACAATTGCATTTAGGGGAGGCCGGCGGGCGCATGTGAATCCATGAAAGATACCAATGCTGGAGAAATGGAGTTACAGGTAAGAAACTATTCCCTTCTCCAGCATTGGATCTTTCATGGATTCACATGCTTAGAATAGAATGCACAGCAGTGATCCTGAAAAAAGGAGGTGTGAATGCAATCCGGCACCCACCCAATCCTGCATATAGCGAATCACATTTACATAACATTCGAATTTAAAGTGTGCCAGCGTAACTGCGCAGAGCAAGATCAATATAAAGCAATAACAGTATACATAATCTCTCTCTCTCTCTCTATACATGTCCAAATCAGCATAGACCCTTCTTGAAAAAGGGTCTACCTTATTGAAATAGGTGTCACAAGACTGCTCTTCCCATTTGTATTTCGTCCGCATGCTGTCGTTCGAGGCAGTAGTGGCGGGTAAATGTGTGAGGCACTGACCATGCTGCCGCCTGGCAAATGTCTGTCAGTGGTCCCCTGCCCACAACGCCGTCGACGAAGTCGCCCTGGTTGAATGAGCTCTCAGACGGCCTTGTAGCGGTTTTCACGCTTTTGAATGACAGAAGGCAATCGTCGACGAGACCCATCGGGCCAGTCCCCGTTTTGAAATTGCCTTCCCTTTTGCCGAAGGGCCATATGCAACGAAGAGTTGCTGCGTAGATCGAAGTTGTTGAGTTCGATGAAGTTAACATTTTAGAGCCCTCTTGACGTCCAAGGTATGTAGGACCTTTTCTGCATCCGATGAAGGGGTTGCGAAGAAGGTGGGAAGGACAATGGATGAGTTCTTATAAGTTGTAGGAACTTTTGGGATGAAACGAGGACTTGACAGAATCACTTTGTCCTTGAAAAATCTGAGGTACGGAGGGTCTATGACCAACGCTTGCAACTCCGAGATCCGTCTAGCTGATGTTATAGCTATTAGAAAAGCCACTTTCCATGACAAGAACTTCATCGACGATGTGGCCATTGGCTCAAAGGGTGGTTTCATTAGCCCTGCTAGCACTATATTCAAGCACCACGTTGGTGGAAAGCGTTTAACTGGAGGGAATGTCCGGAACAAACCCCTCATGAAGTGTTTCACTAACCTGTCGCTAAACAAGGGCAAATGACTTCCTTCTTCTTGTGAACCTAGAGATGGCCACCAGGTGAACCTTTAGTGATGAAAAGGACAATCCGCTTTTTGCTAGGTGTAGTAGATACGGAAGAAGCTGTTCCGGAGTAACCCTCAGAGGTTGCACTCCCGTCTGTCCTTGACACCACGCACAGAATCTTCTCCACTTACACCTGTAGGACTTGTTGGTGGAAGGGGCTTGCGCAGATTGTAAGATCTTCCGACAGTCCGAGGAAATGTTCAAGGCACCAAATTCTGAAAAGTCAGGAGCCAAGCTGTGAGATTGAGACGGTCTGGATTGTGATGCCACACTGTTCCCTCGTCCCGGGACAGGAGGTTGGGAACCTTCGGGAACGTTATCAGATGATCCGCCGACAGGTGAAGCAGGTCGGAAAACCATGGCTGCCTTGGCCAAGACTGTGCCACCAGGAGGACTCGCCACCTGTACCTGCGTATCCACTGCAGAGTTCTCCGTATCAGAGGAAACGGAGGGAAGGTGTAGAGGAACTTGTCCGTCCACGGGAAGGAGAATGCTTCTCCCAGCGAACCTTCCTGTGGCCACCTGCTGGCATACATCTCGCACTTCTTGTTCCTCTTTGTGGCGAAGAGATCTAGCGGAGGCCACCCCCATTCCTTGAAAACCTTCGACAATTGACCGGTGGCTATTTCCCACTCGTGAATCTGGTCCATATTTCTGCTGAGCGAGTCCGCCTGTTCGTTTCTTACTCCTGGAAGGGGATGAGCTACGATGGATATATTGTGTTTCAGAGCCCAGTGCCACACCTTCTGAGCCTCGATGGAAAGGGTTCTGGATCGTGTGCCGCCTTGCTTCCTCAATTAAAACATCGCTGTGGTGTTGTCCGTCAAAACTCTCACTGTGGACCCTCTGATGTGAGGCAGGAACGCCCTCAGGGCCCAGCGCACTGCTCTCAGTTCCAGAACGTTGATGTGCAGGAGAGATTCCCTCGGAGACCAACAGCCTTGTGTTTGCAGAGTGCCCATGTGTGCCCCCCAGCCAGTTAAGGACGCCTCCGTCACTATGGTGAATCGAAACTCCGGCTCCTGTAGGGGTACTCCTTTGGATAGATTCTGGACGCTTTTCCACCACTGAAGAGCTAATAGGAGCTTGTCGTCAACGGTCAGTTTGTCTGACCAGAGGCCTTGAGCCTGCGTCCATTGGTCCGCCAGAAACTGTTGCACTGGCCTCATGAACAGACGGCAGTTGCCCACCAGAAGAATACAGGAGGCCATAGCGCCCAGGATCGACGTATATTTTCTCACTGACAGTCTGGTATTGATGTTCAACTGACCTGCCAATCGACTGAGTTTGATGATCCTGTCGAGGGATGGTCTCACTAACCCTGACTGGGTCTCGAACTGTGTGCCCAGGAACACAAAGCTTCTTGACGGTGTTAACGAGGATTTCTCGAAGTTTATCGCAAACCCCAGCCGTTGTAAGAGGTTCATGGTGGCCAGCAGACTCCTGTGCATCGACATAGGGGAGGACCCCATCACCAACCAGTCGTCGAGATACGGGTATACATGATGGCCTTGCCTTCTCAGCCAGGCTGCCACCGGGGCCAAACATTTTGTGAACGTTCTGGGAGAAGATTTCAGTCCAAAGGGAAGTACTGTGAACTGGTAATGAGTCCGCCCTACCACAAACCTTAGGAACTTCTTGTGTCGCCGACACATCGGTATGTGGAAGTACGCGTCCTGCAGGTCCAGAGATGCCAGAAAATCTCCTTCTTGAACTGACCGGATCACTTCTTGGAGCGTGAGCATCTTGAACTTTATGCTTTTCAACAATTTGTTTAGCTCGCGCAGGTCTAGGATGGGGCGCCACTTTCCGTTTGGCTTTTTCACCACAAAGTATCGGGAATAAACCCCTAGACCCCTTTGTAATGACGGAACCAATTCTATAGCACCTTTTTGTAGCATAAGTGCTACTTCCTGCTGCAACACGCTCCGATGGGATTGAGCTACAAACGCCGGTGGAATGTGCGGAGGGTTGCTTTTGAATTGCAGGGAATGTCCGTATCTTACAGTGTCCAACACCCATTGATCCGTTATTTGCTCCCATTCGTTGATGTAAGACGATAATCTGCCCCCCTAGAATGGTCCGATTCCCGTCATTGCTGGTCCTTGGTCTGCTTATCCCTCGTCGACAACGAGTAACCTGCTCTCTTCTTGGGGGCTTGGTAGTCCCGGCGACGTTTAGCCGCTTGCGAAGCTAGTCTGTATCCCTGGGAGGGGTATGCTGGCCTACTGAAGGATCTGTCCCTCGATGCCGAGAATCTGGAATTTCCCGATGCTCCCCTGAAGGGACGAAAAGACCGGAAACTCCGACCACTCTGGAGGGCCCACAAGGAACGTGCCATATGCGAGTCCTCTTTCATGCCCTTCAGGGCTTCGTCCACCTTCTCGCCGAAGAGGAGGTCTCCTTCAAAAGGCATATCCAGTACCTTGTACTGCACCTCCTGTCGGAAGTTGGTGCATTTTAGCCATGCCTGCCGTCGGAGAACCACACCGTTATTCACCTGCTTAAACCCCGACTCCGTGAGGTCCACTGCGATGTTTATGGCATGATTGGAAGCCCCTTCACCTTCCCTGACCAGCAACATAGCCGCTTTGCGATGTTCATACGGAAGGTGTTCAAGTATAGGACCCAGCCGGTGCCACATCTCCCTGTCATATCTGGCAACTATGGCTAGAGAATTGGCCACTCACTGTGGTAGCACCTACCGACAGCACTTTTTTGCCGAAAGCATCCTGTCGTCTGGCCTCACTTTCCTTGGGGGTCGTGCACTTGTGCTGGGCCCTCGCCTTCCTCACCGCCGATACCACTGAGTCAGGAGTCGGTGGGAGGAAAGGCACTTGGGAGTAGAGTCCGGGGCCTTACATGTTTTCTCTAGACGACCCTTTATCGCTGGTTCCGAGAAAGGGTGGCGCATGGTCTGCAATCCTTCCTTCCACACATGATCCAGGATGGGTACTGAAAACATCGACCTTCTCCTTTTCCCCATGTGGTCGAAAAGAAAAGTTTTCTCTTCTTCCTGGGCCAGCCCGAATTCTGTACAAGCCCTGGCCATCATGGTGTGAAATGACCCAATATCATCTGGGGGAGACAGCTGAGCCGGGCTCCTCGGGGTTTCCACTTCTGCTTCGGACTCCCAGGTTGGATCCCTGGAGGGGGAAAGAGACAACTGACGAGGCTCTGCTGTCCGAGTCCGAATCCATTCGTTCCCCTTCCTCGCGGCGTGGGGCTGAGAGGTTTGCATCCGGTGGCACTGCCGCGGGGGTTGAAGGTGGTGGTCGACGAGACGGGCCCGGGTCGTCTATGACCGACCTGGCCGGAGTTGTTCGAGGTAGTCTGTCATCCAGTGTCTTCAACAACGTTTGCAAGGTGGATAAGACTTCCAATGACAAAAGTGACTGTGGATTGAGCAGAGCGGTAGAACCCGGAATGCTCCCGGAGAGAGGCCTGGTAACTTGTAAGCCTAGGTCTGCATGGCCAGCTATTCTCACATCCTCGTCTCCCGAGGACACCGACAAGGCCTCTTGCTGCAGAAGTGTCTCCTGCAAAATTGGGTCATATACCTCTGGATGCCAGGCCTCTTGCGGGATCTCTGTCGACGAAGTGATAGTCGGCTCCGTCGTAGTCTGCGGTCCAGGAACAGTTGAAGCCAACTGCGTCAGCGGCAGAGAAGTAGTAGACGACTGCCCTACCGTCGACGACGGTGGTGGTCATGCAGGCCTATGCAGCGTTCCCGCCTTTTCCGAACTCGACCTGCGTTTCTCTGCATCTCGACTCGAGGCCGATCTACGACGATCGCCCGAGGAGGATTTAGATTTTTCTTTTTTGTCTTTCCTCGATGAAGAGGCCTTCTTTGAAGAAGAGTCCTTGGAATAGCCTTCCGATGATTCTTTCTCCGCTGGTCGCGATTTCTTCACCGGGGGTTCCGACGACATTGAGCGGCGCGGGGCCCCTGAAGATTTTGACACTGAGGCCGCGCTGCGCGTGGAGTCCACCTCCGAAAGCAGGTATGCCCCCGCTCCGTCGTTCAACCACGCCACAAGTCTTCGACTCCGATCTTTAAGAGTCTTCTGGGAGAAGCCCTTACATATGTCGCACTTGTCTGCCGAATGATGAGGGTGTAGACAGTATATGCAGTCCATATGTCCGTCCCTCTCGTACACCTTCAGCCCGCACGTAGCACATTGGCGGAACAACGCTTTTCCCCCCGACATCAGGAGAAAAACTACAATAGCACAACCTAACCAAATAGTAGACTACACGAGGTGCTCCCACTACTTTGGAGACGGTTGAAATCTGAAGGGAGCCGCGGGGGCGGGGCATTTATACCGCTACGTCCTAGTGGGGCGTGCGTGCCCGGCCCAAAACGACGTAGATAGGACACGAAAGTGTCAAACGTTTTCCTATGGGAAACGGCTTTATAAGCTTACCGAGGGTTCCCAGTCTGTCGACGGGGAATATTCTAAGCATATGAATCCATGAAAGGTCCAATGCTGGAGAATTACGCAATACTACTTTTAAATGGTTTTGAATCAACTCTCTCTCCCTCTACTCTCACTTACTACACACAGTTACTGGAAGTCTTGCATATGCTACGCCCTTTACAATCTTTGAGGGAGTTCAAATCAGAACTCCCAATTGTGGATGCATATATATGTTTGATAGTTGCGTGACAAGACTTCGCTGAAGGGTTCCTTGCTTACTGTGCATCCTAAAGGCCTAATAAATCATTATATATTTTTGAACTACCTGTTGAAATGGAATTATTGGAGTGATGTGTGTCTCATTGTACCCCTAGACCACTCACAACCTCTCCAGAATGTAAGCCTTGTCGCTCTGCCTTGCCTTCAATGGGTTGGCTAGACTGCAGTGTCTAATATAGTTCAGTGAGCGCTGGTTCACAGGAGCACAGTAGAGTGCACAAGGGCAGTAGAGATGGACAGCGCTGGGTCACAGGAGCACAGCAAAGTGCACAAGGGTAGTGGAAAAGGACAGCGTTGGGTCACCGGAGCACAGTAGAGTGCACAAGGGCAGTAGAGATGGACAGCGCTGGGTCACAGGTGCACAGCAGCGAGCACAAGGGTAGTGGAGATTGACAGCGCTGGGTCATGGGAGCACAACAGAGTGCTCAAAGTTAGAAAGATGGACAGCGCTAGGACACAGAACAGAAGGAAAAGTTTGGAAAAAGGATTGGCAGACTAAGAAAAGTCTTACCTGTAGATTGAAGATTGTGCTGTTATAATGTGCAAAGAGCCGTTGTGTCAACTCTACTTTCTTCTGCTTGAAATTCTTCACATACGGAGAGGATGGGCTTGTGAGCTCCTGCAGGAAACAGTTTGGTACCAGACATGGAGAGCAGCTACAGAGAAGAGGAGCGAGAAGCTGTAAGCATGCACTGATATCCACATGTGTAGTAGTATTACGCAATCTGTTCAGCGACAACTGGATGCACAAGGTTTCTACTCCCGCAACCAAATATGCATGCACCTTAAAGAACTAAACAATCATGGGTGCTCATGGAGTCCGAACACCAACGCCCAACTTCACAGCCACACGCTTGAGTACTTTTCAGTACAATGATTCCTACTGGAGTACAGACCAGGCAGTACTCCTGGAGGAGAGTTGAAAGGTGAACACCCAGAATTACACAGCCAAACTTCTTGTGGTAGCCCAACATTCATCGGCCAACCTTGGGGCCACCTTCCTGTGGATCCTCAATCAAGAGAGGCTAGCTGACCTTAACAAATAGAGGGCAGGTGATCACTGGCTTTTGAAACACGCCTCTCATTACAAGAGTCCCTACAGGACTGGTGTTTAGGGGAGCGGGCTGATGACGCAGAGGTTTATAGTTTATTCAGCATGCTGCAGGGCCTCCCTTTTCATCTTTGACTTGCCACCCTCTCTGCCTACACCCACCCTCCTAATCCTGTAATTGGTTGTGCGTAGGACACACAGTTTGTATGCATAGCTATTTGGATTGTTGCAAGGTAATTTGTATTCTAGTGGCTTCCAGATGGTATCTACAAACAGCTAGATTACCTTCTATGCACAATAAGGAAAAAGTTACTTGCCTGTAAATCCTGCTCTTCAGCATGGGGCCTGGCATGGATACACATGCTCATGAATTTTCCCCGTCGCCGGGCTAGGAATCCTCAGTAAAAAAGAAAATCAGTTTTGTTTTAGCCTGAAAATTGTATTTCTCCTCTATTGGTGAGTTTTCCTAGTCCACCTGAGGTAAGACTTCATAAAACTATCCCAATGGCATAGAGGTCCTTAACTCTTAGTATCAGTCTGTGCTGGGGGCGTGGCTATAGAGCCATGGAGTAGGACGTGTGCCTGGGGTGCTCCTGCTGATCCTATATGATCCATACGAAAAGAAGCGTTAAAAGTTGACTAGGAAATTCTTTTTTTGAGCTGCAGCTGCAGGAAAGGGTTGTGCATAACGTGAGTGCAATTACGCAGTGGAACGTGGAGCAGCCTGGAAAGCGGGAGCCGAAGTGAGAGGATGAAACTTCATCGCAATCAGAATCAAAATGACCACAGCAACAAGACAAAGGATCAACAGATGGAACGTGATGCTGAATGAAGAACGTTAGATCTCCCCGACCGACTGGAGGAACAAGATTGGTGCACAGCAGACAGTGAAAGATTTCTGCACAACACCTCCACATGTGAAGTGCCCCAGCAAGAAGGTGAACGCACGGAAGACGAGGAAGGTTTTAATGGGGAGGAAGCGCGTCGGCTGAGTAACGCAGTGTGCGTCCCTCACTTCGGGCTGCTGTGACTGAGCGAGGTACGATTCATAAGAAGCACAGAATTTTATGCCTAGATGCAGTGGCCCGCTTGAACAGGACACAAAAGGCATGATTGGAGCAGGACGGCAGGAGCACTGAAATGGTTCGAGACAGTACTACAATGTTGCTCTGAAGAGTTTGCAGCATTCTATGGTTGCTAATGGGGAACCATCACACAGCGTTAGGCCGTGCGGCTGATGTCTGCAGGCAAAGGAGACGAGAAGAGTTCCGATAAGGTGCCAAAAGTGATTGCACAGCTGGTGACGTTTCAGTATCCCCTGGAGAAAGGCAGTAACCGCATTGTGATACTAAATAACAGCGGGCTTGGACTGTGAAGCTGAAACCAGCCCCAACAAACATACGGTGGAAGCTGACCTTGCACTATTTTGATTGACAAGAGGGAGAGCAGCATTGCGAGAGGAGTGCACACCGGACCGATAAACACTCCACATAAGCTTTCAGACTTTGCCTTGCTACGACAGTACTGCAGAGTGCATGCTCCCCTTTTTGAGATGAAAGCTGTGTAGGCTGGATGTAATACTGCTTCATGAATGGAATGTGCACAATTTTCCCCTGCGTGAGTACCATGCGCTTGGGGGCTGATACTTTGCGACCTGTTTCATATGCCTTTGATGAGAGCAGACAGTCTGTGCTGGGAGTAGAGTGGACTAGTGGTAGTGCCTACAGAACACCGTGAAGTGAAGCCCACAGGAGTTGCACACATTACGAGAACGGGGCGGTGTCCTAATTGGGCAATAAGGACAAGAGATTCACTGGGTACACCACAAGACACTAAAGGACCTGTCCTCGCCACAACATACACGAAAGCAACAAGCATTGAGGGTGGTAATACAACCCTTTGTAGCAAGGACCCTACACAGAGTGCGCTGAGGTCAAAGGGATTTTCCCGCTTGTAGCCTGCCCGCAAAAGGGAGATGGCGTCCAAATTGCCCAAAGTCAAGGGAAATCAATCCACCATCGAGGAGTTTTGCCAAATCACTGCAGGTGACGGAGGGGGCCAGTGGGAAAGAAAGCACTAAAGAAAGTGAGAAAATGGCGTTCAACAACAAACGGATACTGGATGCCATAGCAGAACTGAAGGTATCAATGGGAAGTAGGATGGACACAGCCATTTCGGACCCAAGGACTGCACTGGAATCTAAAATTGATGCTCTGAGTATCGATGTGAATTTACTACGGCAAGATGTACGTGCACTGGCCGAGCACACAGGGACCCTGGAAAAGGAAGTCAAAGAAAATACAAGCTCACGTAAGGCCAACACGATGGATGTCCACGTGTTGCAACAACAGATGCGCAAACTCGAAAATAGAGCTGAAGAAGCGGAAGGGCGGGCTCGCAGAAACATGCGCATTGTGGGCTTCCAGAGGGGAGGAGGGATCGGACCCGACGAACTACTTCGAAAACATGTTGCTGCAGGAAATAACGGTTGGATGGCTAAGCCAAGAGTTCACAGTGGAAAGAGCGCACAGAGCCCCGTCAAGAAAACCGCCACCAGGAACCCCACCACAGCCGATTATTGATAAGATCCTGAACTATAAAGACAGGGAGAAGTCCTAGAACACTTCCATAAGGGAGGAATAATAAGCAGAGCATCAGCAACTGTCACCGCGTACCCGGACTATACACTCATGTTACAGAGGCAACACCTGAATTATGTAGCCGTGAAGAGGAGGTTGCGCAAAGCATGATATAGATACATGCTGCTATACCTGGCAAAAATGAAGGTACTCCTAAAGAACAAAGCTCTCTTTGATTCACCAGAGGATGTGACGACATGGCTGGACTCACAGAATTGTCAGACGGTAGCGGCAGATCAGAAGGAGAGTGCAGAAGAGATGTGTGCCGAAGCCTTGTAAGCGCTGCACGGAGACATTAGATGACTATACAAAGTGATAAGTATGTCAGATATGTTGACATCGGGACTAGATTATAGCGGATTGCACACGGGATTGTTGGTTCAGTGTATGTAGCTTACACTATGACATGCAGTCAGCACATAGCAGGAGGTAATACCAGGAGACACTACCAATCCCCCCCAGAGGTAGTTTAGTTGGGATACTTTTAGGAAGGTATCCCCCTGCTGAGTATCGAGTATCAGTTATACGGAGAGAATGGCTAGATGCGGGGTAGCCTGAGATCCATGGATGGAGCTAGGCAACAATTTGGGGAAGTTGGAAGGGGGGTGGGAGGAGGGCAACAGTTGGGGTTGGGGAGTTTTGTTGGGTCTGTGGGAGGGCGAGTGGGAGAAGTTAGGGACAGGGAACAAGCTTACACCCACGCGCTACTGTGCATGGTGCGGAAGACAAGGGAGGACAGAGGCAGGAATGGGTATGGATGAGAGATGGGAGACCTTAAGATGGCAACCTGGAATGTCAGGGGCCTCAATAGTTACTTGAAAAGGAATAAGATCATGATGTATCTAAGGAGGCAGAGGATAGATCGCACCCTATTACAATAAAATAAACCCACCTCACAAAAGAAAAACAGGATGTGATGAGGAAGAAATGGAAGGGGACAACCATAGGGGCAACGTATTCTGCATACGCCCGAGGGGCGATTACTTGGATAGCCTCACATGTCCCCTTTCAGTTATTGTAGTCCACCGTGGAATCAGATGGGGAAGATGGCGATACGGGGATTGATAGAAAATAGAGTTGTGTATCATTAATACATATGCCCCGAAAAAAAGATACTGCGGCCTATTTCAAGAACTTATAATTAGCCCGTAGCTTGGGGTAGTGGTGATATGGGGAGGTGACTTTAACTACATGCTGGACCCCAGGGTGGACAGATCAGACAGGAAGTTAGGCAAACCTACCCCTGCAGCCAATAAGTTGAGGAACCTGTTGGGAGACCTTCATCTGGAAGATATATGGAGGCTACACCATCCACATGAAAGACGATTATTCTCATTACTCGGCCCCACAAAACGTGTACACTCGGCTAGATTATATGTTTGGTACTCCGGACGGGGGAGCTAGTGCGGTCGGAATACAAAGTGAGGGTCCTCTCAGACTACTGACCTTAACATGGCAATACTCGCCTCCAAGAGCTAGGATCCCAACGTGGCGGCTTAGAGCTGAATCATTGAAAGACAGTGTTCAGGGAGGACCTGAGAAAGGAAATTGTAGAATACTTCAAAAATAACACTGGAAGCGTAGAATCGGCTGGCACTCTATTAAGGTGGTGGTGAGGGGAGCAGCTATATCCATATCCAAAGGGCTGCAAAGAGGCATAACCCAGGAGTTGCTAAAGGCGGAGGCGAAATTAGAGGCAATTATGCGGAGAGGAGATCACTCTTGAGGATGTCGAAACCATAAGCCAATTGCAGCAACAGAGTGGAGGGCTGGCATGGTTATATAAAAATGAGACACCCAGACCAACGATCAGAGCAATAGAGGGGGAGAATGGACAAATACGATACCCAAGAGGGCGTGAACAGGGGGTTCCTTGAGTTCGATCAACAATTGTAAGGAGATGTTGAAGGGGGTGAATGGAGCGAGATGACGGAAACCGAGGATATTGGCTTAACTAAACTGGGCACTGTAGAGAAAGAGAGAACCTAGAGGCCCCAATAACATCGGAGGAACTAGAAGCAGTAATTAAGCTATTGCCTACTAGTAAGGCCCCAGGAACGGAGGGACTCACCAGTGAGTTCTACAAAATGGATAAGATGGAAGTGCCCCCCCCCCCGTTACTGGCAATGTTGAATGAAGCCCTAGAAATAGGGATACTTTAGGTATCTGGAGGAAAACCTGCAATATATCTTAGAAATAATGGAGCGATTTGTGTTGCTCTCTGGCATTACAATTAATCCTAAGAAGTCTTGTATATTCCCCTTGGGGAGATACAAAGGGTTTCCGCGAGAATATTGACCAGTATTACAAATACCTTGGGAGACCAGAACCTTTAGATATCTGGGGATTGATATCCATCACACAGTGGAGGCTGAATATAAACATAACACAGAGAAGGCCGTGGCAAACATCGAGAATAGCATGAGGTTCTGGACTAAGCTCCCTTTGGCCATGATAGGGAGGGGGCACTGCTGAAGATGGTATCATTGCAGAGGTCGTTACATTTTTTGGGGAATATACCATACACGATACCCAAGCGATTCTTCGTTTAACTTCAGAGCATATGTAGAGGGTTCATATGGCACAATACCAGGAATAGAATAGCCCTGTGGAAACTGCAAAACATGTATGATAAAGGGGGCATAAAATTGCCCAACTTTGAGGACCTTTATCTGGCCAGCCAATTACAATATGTTAATGTTAAAGGATATTTGTACCGTGCACTACCACCACCGGAGTGGTCCCCTGGGGCTCTGAAAGAGGGAGAGGGGTAGGTGATTTAGTTGGAATAAGCTGGAAAAGTGCAAGAGAGCAGTGATGTGCGCCTTGGCAGCCTCAGCCCGGTGGGTCCGTTGGCTGGGCTTGGGGTGTTTTACGGTCGGTAGTCGTCGTGTGCTGTTGTTCAAGTCTATGTGGCTAAGTGGTTAACGGAAGACTCAACATCGGAGTCCAGATTGTTGAGGTTTGAATGTGTTCTGTTCTTCTTGAAAGAATGGATATGGCTACCAGAGCTAAAAGGGTGCACGAGGATGTTAGAACTGGGATGGAAGATGTGGCGTAAGGCTTGCCAAGCCATGGATAACCCAACCCTGTGTTCTCCGCAAGTGGTATTGACCGGAGGGGACGAACAACTGATGAAGATCATTTGTACGCATTGGGAACCGGTAGGCATTGCAACGCTGGGAGATTATGGCAAGATGGGAAGGTAATAGAATTTAACGTACTGGTAGAAGAAATGGGTCTACAGTTAGGGCAGTATATTACTTACACCAGATTGGTACGGCGGGTGAAAGAGACCTGGTCTGAAATAGTGCTGAAGACCAACCCGACACGGCCTTAGAAACAGTTTATGATATTTCAGAGGGGGGGCACAAGGTCTCTCGAATCTATGAACTGCTGATGTCCAGGGTGGGAAAGGAAGGGACCCAGCTGAGACGGGGAAGAGGAAGCCGGGGAAACCATGAATGATGGGTTGTGAGAGGGTCCAGAGATACCATAAAAAAGTGTCTAGGAATGTGAGGCTGCAACAGATCCAGCTATGTTACCCACAGAGCGTACATGCCCCCTCCCCAGAGGATTGCTCGATTCAAGAGCGCAGAAGTACAAACATGTCCCAAATGTGGGGAAGTGAACGCAGGGATGATGCACATGTTCTGGGCATGCCGGGAAATTGGAAAATTCAGGGGAGAAGTAGCCGACCGCTTAACCGAGAAGGGGGTCACGCTAGATGTGGAATCTGTGTGGGCATGCATGGTAGGGGAATTCTCTAGACCGCGCAAACTGAAACATGCCAGTAAACTCAAGGACTCGGCCTACATACTTGCCAAGTGCAGAAAGCAAACGGGCGAAGGGTGGAGGTCTGGTAGCACGATCTCCAGAAATGGGCAGAAGCGGAAACAGCGATATGGTATGAAGCGGCCAATAGAGGAGGGGATGAAGAAGCGGAAACTGATGGCCTGGAGGCACTTAGTGGTCACACTCTCTGGGCCCACCCAGGCCTGCCTGAGTGAGCAGGATTCCTCTGGGAATACAGAGGGGGAGGTACCCCTAGAGGAAACAACGGCAGAGGGCAAAGCAGAGTAGGTTCGAGTTAAGGGGGAGGCAGTGGACATTTCACAATACTGTATATGATGCTTGAAGTTATATGACATGCACTGTTGGGTTTGTTTTTGGGGATTGGTTGCTGTACAAGTTAATGAAAATTGTTTTACATTTTTTTATAGTCAAGTCTGTGCTACTCATGGAACCTTGTTAGAATGGCAGAGCAGTCAGGCTTATCGTAGGAGGCAGATGTGAGCTGTAGGTAAGCACACTAAACCCAGTTGGTAAAGCAGATCAAAGAAACGTACCAATAAATGTATATTAAAATATATAAGTATTATGTTTACGCGAGGAAAGTTTCAAAATGCTTAGATAATAAACCAACATACTTAAAATACTTTAATACTTTTCAAAGGCCACTGCTTTGTTGGTTATTGCTCACAGTTACAATTGTCACAGAGTTTAACACCAATAACAATTCTATTGTAGTAATAACGTGCACAGACAAAGAAATCAGTAATTGTATTTAGTTAGCAAAACATAAAATAAAGTCTTTTTGGAAGGAAAACAGTTGGTTAGTCAAACAGTGGCAGAGCTTCAGGTTCTAGAGCCAGTTTTAGCACTACACTGTTAAGTCCAATCCCTAAATATATGGAAGCATCGGTTTGGAGAGGGTTCAAAGTCTCACGAAGCAGAAGAAGAGCAAAGGTTGCAGTGGATACTTTCAGTCTCTAGGTAAGGCTGATAGAAGAACTGACAACGTTGGAGACCCTTTTCCCCCACAGTACCTTAGGTTAGAAAAAATGTCCGTGGCTGGATTCTCCTACATGTCGCAGCGCTGGAACTGACTTCCGGATTCCTTGGTATAGTGACGAATGGCAGGGCATGGATGGGCTCTCAGCAGCAGTCTCGAGGGAGCACTTCTAGCAGGGCGTTTCAGCAACTTCTCTGGTCAGTCTGTGGTTTTGGTGCCATTTCTGCAGCACCAACAACAGACACGATTCGCCCAGTCAATCTTCTTTGATTCCTGGAGTCCTGCACAAGTCGGATTGTGTCTTTGGGAGTTCACCTGGAGCTCAGCAAACGCTTGGACGGATTGGGCCTTGGCACAAAAATGAACTACGGTTGTGTGGGAGGTCTTCTGGTATAGGGGTTCGGCTGCTCTGCAGAGGCACGGCACCTGGGGAGATGGCTTAGATTTTAGTTTGTCTTAGGACTGGTTGTTCACACTAGTCAAAGGGAAGGGGTACCCTTCGGAGTTCCTCCGTCTCATAGGAAACAGGGTCAGGCCAGCAGTGGTCACTTCAGTGTTGCAAAGGGTCTGCTGGTGTCTCTGATTTTCTTCTGTGGTTATTTCAGATATCAGAGTTCAACTTAAATTGAAAGTGCTGTGAGCTGGCAGTACTTATTTAATTCTTTAGAATTAAAAGATTCCTTAAAACCAACTCCATTTGTTTTATAATGTCTGTGAGTGGACCACAGACCCATTAATTTGTGCCTCCATGCTGGGCACGCCAAAAGTGAAAGAAGTAGAGAGACCTAGGCCGTTACGCCTTTGGTGTGGGTTGCACACCCTAATAGCCACTATGTGGTTACAGTATATAGATTACCAATTCAGATTATATTGCGATTTCTCCACGTGGTTCTTTGTATAGAGATTAATTCTTGATTCTTTTGGTTTCCAAGTATTTATAATATTTTATTGACAGAAATAAGTGCAGACGTAGATGAAGCTAATGAGGACTCATAACCGTCCTTCATCTGGGCCTGTAATCCTCATCTGATCAATTTCTAGTCAGTCACAACTTACAATCACTGTAGGATTAAACCCCCTACATGATTCATTACAATACATTATGTTCATGACAATATATACCCAGGTAGAATATAATTAGTGGCAAAGGAAACCACCATTTTATCCCATGTTCACCACATACAATTTGGTCATAATTCCCACATTGCACATTGGTTCCAACATGTGTCCATAAACGTCATGTTACATGGTACAAACACAGAAGTACATATTTCATAGGAGTCAACCAATTATGTGTATTTAATATCATTGCCATGATAGGTAACATTATTAAAAAATGCATCCGGCCACAAGATGTACCAACATAAACCAAACAGTAGAAAGCATATAGAGAAAATAAACAATATATCACAACGCCATATTGAGGTTCATACAGCTTACTTCATGACTTTTTGTATCGACCTCTACATCTGCGGATATTATCCATCTTAGCCATTCCCATCGATGTATGTGTAACACTGTTACTGAAAGTGAATAACGTTCCTGATATTTCATGCGCTTCAGGCAATTATATAATAACCCGGTGTAAGTAGACACCAGTTGTTGACCCACAAACAGATGTGAGAATGGATGCAGTTATCACATTTCTCCGTGTCCTCATACCGAGGAGCGTGCCACATGCTCACTGCGTGGAAATTACATATTGAACAGACCTGTGTCCGCTTGGAATGAACACAGCTGCATTCTGCAGAGATTCTGTGAAAACATTGCCAATTAATCAATTGTTTCTTTCTTGAGCAATGTCCCTTGAATGTATAATCAAAACCCCACTTACCGCTATCTCATTTAGCGTATCTATTTCTCGTGCATCAAATCCTCTATGTCTGGGGATTCTTGAGGCTGCCACTGCTAATGTAAACTAATGGTAGTCATGGTGATTGTCATGTGGTAAACCAAGATGGCTGACCGGGTTGGTTCAATAAGGT
This sequence comes from Ambystoma mexicanum, assembly GCF_040938575.1. Classification (NCBI taxonomy): domain Eukaryota; kingdom Metazoa; phylum Chordata; class Amphibia; order Caudata; family Ambystomatidae; genus Ambystoma; species Ambystoma mexicanum. The sequence continues at coordinate 21,284,889 of NC_090930.1, forward strand.
TCCATGTGTCGGCCATATTGGAATTATTTACATGATGTACTAAGTGCAAGGGAACGTGCATAAACACTTGAGCGATAATCATGATAATCAATGGATTTTAATAGTCGCCCTTTTCTTTATTAAATAATATGTTTTCTAAAAATCACGTTATATGGTACGAATTGTCAGACAATGGGATTAGTATCGGAACTATGAATAGGAACGTGTTGATGTACTAAGTGCAAGTGTATGTACTAAAGCACTTGGATGTTAATCATAAACGGATTGTACTGGTCGCCGTTTTCATTACATATCAATATATTTTCTCATCACGTTGTATGATAATTATTACCCAGTGAAATAAGTATTGGGACTATATCGCTCTAGTTCTTAGTTTAGATGTGTTGCAGAAAGTTTTCACTGATCGCTCTCCCGTGATGCCTGTAGAGGGGAAACCCTCATATTTCACTAACTGATCAGGAATGGTTACCCATTTAGTGGATCTCCAAGCCTCAGTAACCTGGGGAGTCCCTACATACAATATGATATGCTGTTATGGCTCTACTTTGATGTAGAACTACAATGTGTGAGTGTGGAGCTACAATAAAGCCATTCCTCTGTCAGGGAGAACAGTCATAATAAAGATAATTTAACAGTTGGTCATTTCACTAGATGATCATAAGAAGAAGTTCAAGTCCCATTCTTCATTCATTACACTTGGGGAAAGTGAATCAAGTCTATTAATTCAGTAAGCTGCTCGTTGAGCTCCTTTCATGTCTGTTTGCGGTCTTGTGAGTCAATGATCTCTAATACCTGAACCTTAAATTGAGCAATGGTGTGACCCCTTTTAGTGAAAGTGTCTTGCAACTGCTGAGAACATGTGCTTGTTCGCAATACATTATTTGTGTTAGAATAAACTAACACAGATCTTCCTTCCCATTTCCCCTACATAATAGATGCAACATGGCCATTTAATGCAGTGTTGTGTTTACAGTGAGGTATGTCGCGTGACTGCAGTGTGATCTTCTTGCCTGTTCTTGGGTGAAACACAACTGCCCCTTTCGTTACATTGTTACAATTCCCACAGTTCAGGCATGGAAGGTTCCCTGGTGTCTTCCTCTTTCTTTTCTCCGTGGTGTTGACCAATAAGTTACTCAGGTTATTACTCTTCTTCTATTAGAAAACAGGGGATTTGGGAATACATCTTTCGTTCTTGTAATCTGCTGACTGATTTCAACATTTTGAGTCACTATGGATGGTGATTCTCATTTAATCTTTTCTTGTAGGAGGCTCTCCTATGCGTGTCATCAGTTTGGATGCCGCCATATGTATAGCCGCTTTTTTACACAATTTAGATAATTCCACTTCACATTCTGTTGGATCACTGACAATCCGTTTGATCCTTTACATAGGACCGAAGGGTAGGTTTTTTTTTTAATGTTTTGCGTGTGAAAACCTAATCTGTGAAGTTAGTTATTTGAAGTAAGTTATTTCTATCTGTTGATTTGGTGAACAATGTCGTGGAAATTCTGTTTTCTCGCACTTTAATCTGCACATCCAAATAATGTACATCCGGGTTACCAATTTCTGCAGTGAATTTTATCCTTAGATCTAATATATATATATATATATATATATATATATGGGATACATTACTCACCGTAATCGTATTTCTGATGCTTGTATCTGCTTAGATTCACATGCTGTGCATAGGCCGACATCTAGTGGAAGCTGCGGAGTATTACAGTTTGTTTTTCGAAGTCGAAAAATGGGCGTCGACACAGGGCGTGCCAGTAATACTATCCCTAGTGTGACGTCCCCTGTACCCATGATCCCTCACGCGTCTAGGATCCCCAGATTGTGTTTTTCCTGACATGAGGTAGCATGAGGAGTAGCGTGAGTACAGATAGTCCAAGCAGATAGACAGAAAGGTAAGACTACAAGCAACCATGCGCCTTCTCTCGGAGGGGAGGAAGGGTGGGTCGCATGTGAATCTAAGCAGATACAAGCATCAGAAATACGATTACGGTGAGTAATGTATCCCTTCTGAGGCTTGTGGAATCTGCTTAGATCACATGCTGTGCATAGATTAGCGAGCAGTACCAGAAGAAGGAGGTGGGATGTGAGAAGGGTCATGAGCAAACAGGTGTCTTAGAACCGCTTGTCCCACTTGTGTATCTGCCTTGGAATGAGTGTCAATGCAGTAATGCTGAGTAAAAGTGTGAATAGAGCTCCAAGTAGCTGCTTTGCAAATGGTGTCAAGGGGAACATTTGCAATGAAAGCCAGAGTGGCCCCAATGCCTCTGGTAGAGTGGGCCCTTGGCGTAAAAGGCAGAGTTTTTTCAGAAAGAGAGTAACACAGCTGTATACAGTTGATAATCCACTTTGAGATAGCGCCCTTAGAGACGCGATCCCCCTCTCTGCCTGTAGCTACGGAGACAAACAGTTGATCTGTTTTCCTTAGCGGTCTGGTTTTATTTACATAGTATAAGACCGCCCTACGCACATCTAGGGTGTGTAGTTTCACCTCAGCTGAGCTCTGTGGGTTTTGGAAGAAAGCCGGAAGCTCGATGGACTGGTTTACATGGAACTTGGATATGAATTTTGGTGAGAATCTAGGGTGTGTGCGTAAAACCAGTTTGTCCTTGTGGATAGTAAAGAAAGGATCTTGCACTGACAGAGCCTGAATTTCACTGACCCTTCTTATGGAGGTAATGGCTACTAAGAAGGCCGTTTTATAAGTCAGGTGTTTGAGGCTACTTTTATGCATGGGTTCGAAGGGGGGCCCCATGAGCTTAGATAGCACCACATTGAGATCCCATCCTGGCGGTGGGTTCGAGATAGGAGGGTGAAGTCTCTTTACTCCTTCCATGAAGGCTTTAACTACTGGTACTTTCCACCACGAAACCTTGTTATGGGATGTGGTGTAGGCTGAGAGGGCTGCCAGGTGTACTTTCAGAGAGTTAAAAACCAACCCTGCATCCAGCAGGTGGAGCATGTATGTTACAACGTTGGAAGGAGTGCAATCAACCGGGTTGATTTGTTTACTCTGGCACCAGATAACGAATCTTTTCCACTTGTCAAAGTAACAGTGCCTTGTATTTGGTTTCCTAGACTCTTTTAGAATGTCCATACACCTCTGTGGTAATTTGAGATGTCCAAACTCTATGACTTCAGGAGCCATGCTGCTAGGTTCATAGAGTTGGGTTCCTGATGCACTGTTTGACCTTGTTGCTGGGACAGAAGGTTGTACCAGGCTGGGAGTCTGATGGGCTCGCATACCGCCATCCTGCGTAGGTGTGGAAACCATGGTTGTCTCGCCCACATGGGAGCAACTAGGATGAGCGTCATCGATTCCTTGTTCATCTTGTACACCACCTTCCTGATGAGGGGAGTTGGTGGGAAAGCGTACGCAAACATCCCTGGCCAGTTTATCCACAGGGCATTCCCCTGGGAGTCCGGTTGTGGGAACCTGGATGCAAATCCTGGGCATTGTTTGTTTTCGCTTGTGGCGAATAGGTCTATAGTGGGGAAACCCCACTGAGAGAAGAGATCTTCTACTACGTCTTTGTGAAGGACCCACTCGTGTTCTTCTGGGAGGGAGTCTCTGCTTAGAGCATCCGCTAGGGAATTGAGCTCCCCTGGAACATGTTGCGATGACAGGAAGATGTTCCGTTTGAGTGCCCATATCCATATTTTCTGGGCAAGCTTGGATAGATTTGGCGAACGAGTCCCTCCTTGCTTGTTCAGATAGAACATGGCTGTCGTGCTGTCCGTCCTGATCTGCACCGACAAGTTTAGTAGATGGGGCTCGAACGCCTGCAGCGCTCGGAATACTGCCAGAAGCTCTAGCAGATTGATGTGGTTCTTGGCTACTGAGTGAGACCAGAGACCCTGAGCTGTGTGGTGGAGATGGTGAGCTCCCCACCCCGTCAGGCATGCATCTGTAGTCACCACTGCCTGTACTTCGGGATCGTAAAAGGGTTTCCCCTTTGCGAGATTCTCTCTTGTCCACCAGTGTAGGTTCTGTACGAGTGTTGGCGAAACGACCACTAGATCGTCCCACTGACCACTTGCCTGAGACCACTGTTTCGCCAACCATTCCTGCATGGGACGCATGCGCAGACGCGCGTGGGGGACCAGGTAAATGCATGACGCCATCATGCCGAGTAACCGCATAGCTTTGCGTACTGTTATCTGTTGACCTGACTGATAATGCGGAATTTGCAGAAGTATGTTCCGAATTCTTTCTTCCGAAGGGAAGGTCAATCCTTTCTGAGTATCTAGGATAGCTCCTAGAAACTGTTTTGAGGTGCTTGGCACCAGACTTGACTTTTTCTCGTTGATGGAGAAGCCTAATTCGTGGAGGAGGTCGATGGTCCTTTGAATGTTTGACCTGCAGATTCCTGGGGTTTCCCCCGTTATGAGCCAGTCGTCCAGATAAGGGTACACTGGGATTGCCTCCCTGCGTAGGTGTGCAGCTGCCACCGCCAGTACCTTGGTGAATACCCTTGGTGCAGAAGCTATCCCGAAGGGCAGTACCTTGAATTGGTAGTGGCGACTGTCCACCTTGAAGCGCAAGTATTTTCTGTGCGCTGGGAGCATGGAAATATGAAAATAGGCATCTTTCATATCCAAGGTTGCCATGTAATCCCCCTTTTTTAGGAGTGGGATTACCTCTTGTAGTGTGGTCATACGGAATTTTTGGGGCTTGACATACTTGTTGGCAGGCCGTAAGTCTAAAACTGGGCGCATTGTTAAATCTTTCTTTGGCACAAGGAAGTAAGTTGAATAGATACCCTTGTTTACCTGGTGTCCCGGGACGAGTTCTATCGCGTCCTTTTCTAGCAGAATGGCGATCTCCTCGAGGAGGATCTTCTGATGTTGTAAAGAGTGGACTTTTTGTCTTGGAGGATGGTTTAGGGGACGTTGCAGTAGTTCTATGCAGTACCCATTGGATACTGTTGACAGCACCCATCTGTCGGATGTTATCCCTTCCCATGCCTGGGTGAAACTTGATATTCGTCCCCCTACTGGGGTTGCATGGGAAGGGACCCTGAACTGAGCGTCACTGCTTTGGTGGAGGCGTGCCTCCTCCTTTACTGGGGCTGCCTCTGCCTCTACCCCGTCCTCTTTTACTACCCCTACCATACGCCTGGGTAGACTGTTGTGAGCTGGTGTTCCACTGTGTACCCTGGGTGTGGGAGTAGCTATTTCCTCTATTGGAATTTTGGCCGCGGGGGCGACGAAAATTGCCATTCCCTCTTTGGTTAGGTGGTTTGGTAGTTAACTGGCCAAGGGATTTGAGGGTGTCGAATTCTTCCTTAGCGTTTTTTAGAGCGTCCTCGACTGCCTTCCCAAACAGGAGATCACTTTCCACTGGTTTGTCTAAGAGCGCAGCTTGTGTTTCTGCTTTGAATCCCGACTGCCTCAACCAAGCATGCCTTTTGATGACAGTCCCCTCTGCTATAAGTCTACCCGCATTGTCAGCGGCGTCCAGAGTTGCTTTTACAGTGCAGCCTGACACGTTCCTTCCTTCCGCACAAATGCGAGCCAGCTGGCTTTTAAGGGGTTCGGGAGCAGAGTCTATTAGTGCTGCCACTTCTTCCCACTGGTGACAGTTGTAGCTAGCCAACAGTGTGGTGGAATTCGCGATTCTGGCTTGGTAGGCTGCCGTGGAAGCTACTTTCCTGCCAAAACCATAAAGTTTTTTACTTTCTTTGTCGGGGGGAGCCTCAGAGGAAGATAATGGTGTACCAGCTCTTTTGCGGGTGTTGGTTACTACTAGAGAGTCTGGCTTAAGTTGACCTCTAATATATAGGGGGTCCGACTGGGCTGCTTTAAACAGCTTCTCCACTCTCGGATTTACAGGTCTTGTCAGGTTTGGGTTGACAAGGGATGGTGCTATTCTGCGTTGAACAGATTTTAGGATGGGAATGGTTTGGGCTACTGGCTTCCTTTCCCCTATTAGTTCTTCCGCAAAGTCCCTTTCTTCCTGGACACCTTGTGTGTCTATGTGGAAGTGGTTAGCTGCCCGAAAGAGCAGTTCATTAAGGAGGGGCTGATTATCTATTGGGGAGTCAGACACTGGGGCTTCCCTTTCGACTGGTGAGTCCATTCTGAAAATATCTGGGCTATTTTCTGGCTCATCCTCGTCTTCGTCTTCGCCGTAATAATCTGATCCTGCAGGATCTTCTGGCGTGTCAATTTCCTGACCTTCTATAAGGGAAGAGTTTCCTTGGTCTGTAGGGAAGAGGTAAGAATAGGGTTGGACCTCGATGGGGTCTAAAGGCCTAAATGGTGTCTCGACCCGGGGTCTTTTATTTGAGGGGATAGAGTCCCTAGACCCTGAGGGAGAATCTTCCTGAGGGTTTAAAGCTAGGAGTTGTTCAGGGTGTCTTTCGAAAAAATTCGCCAAGGAAGACATCCTTGACATTACTCTGTCAATGTCCTCGCATGACCAGAGTTTTGAGCTTGGGGTGACCTTGCTGGGACTTTCTATGGATTGGCCCTGAGAAGACTTGGTCAGTTCTTTTGTAGTGGAGGACTGCAAGGGTTGTTTCCTTTGCTGTTTACCCCCTTCCCCGTGGGTGGAAGTGTGTTTCCCCTTTCCCTTATCTTTCGACGCCTGGCGTCGAGGATCGGAGGTGGAATCCCTGTCTTTCGAACTAGGCTTCGAAACTGGCCCCTCTTTACTCCCAAGTGAAGTACCCTTTTCCTGGGGTGCAGGCTGGGGGTGGAAGTCGTGTTCGTCTTCGGACGATTGATCTTCCGGGATATTAATGGTCGAGGCACTTTGTGCAAGTGTGGAGGCTTGCCTGACGTCGTGCGGCGACCTCGACCGGGACCGCCCAGAGGACGTCCTTTCGGACCGCTCCTTCTGTGCCTCTTTCCGAGGTTTCGACGACGTCGAATCTCGGGTGGATTTTTTGTGTTTAGCGTGTGTATGTGTAACGCTTTTGTCGCCGGGGGACTTCCCCATAGTCGCCGGGACGGACGACCTTCCGAGGCCGGGGACGTGCGTTCGGCTGTCCTTCGACGCCTTGGTGCCCTCGCCGTCCGAAAGTTCGGCGTCGCTGCCGTCGCTGAAGGTACCCTCCGCCTCCATAGCTGCTAGCTTGGCGTGGTGGGCCCAACGCTTGGTGGAGCGGTCCTTAAGAGTTTTTGCCTTAAACCTGCTACAGGCCCTGCAACCCGTCTCGGGGTGGTCTCTGGGTAGGCAAAGGTTGCACGTAGCGTGCTTATCTACCCAAGGGTATTTCTTATTACACTTGGGGCAAAACTGAAAGGGCGTACCCTCCATACGCGCCTGTGGGCAGCGGGCAAGTGTGTGTAGGTAATAAGGTGTCGAGTGTGGAAGTGTACCACCCCCCACTCTCCCTACTTGTAGGGCCGAGGCCAGCGGCCCAGGCCCGAGCCGAGGCGGAAGCTTCAAGGCCCAATCCGTCGGTATTCGACGTTGATCTCCTCCCCGGTTCGGCGTCGAGATGTTGATCGACGAAGGTTGACAAAAACGGGGCAAATTATAATTATTTTTAGTGAAAATATGGCAAAGCCAGGGAACTCCGATGAAGTGCTTCCGACCAGAATGGCGGAAAAAAACAATCTGGGGATCCTAGACGCGTGAGGGATCATGGGTACAGGGGACGTCACACTAGGGATAGTATTACTGGCACGCCCTGTGTCGACGCCCATTTTTCGACTTCGAAAAACAAACTGTAATACTCCGCAGCTTCCACTAGATGTCGGCCTATGCACAGCATGTGATCTAAGCAGATTCCACAAGCCTCAGAAATATATATATATATATATATATATCAAAAACTGATCCAACGTTTCTCTGCCACTATGCCAGGTGCCAACAATGTCATCAATATATTGTATCTATGTTTTGATATTTGAGGACAGTTCAAGGTGACCCAATATATATGCGGTTTCAAATTTATACATGAAGCTTTTGTCATACACCGGTGCCACGGTTGCTACCAAGGCTGTTCCCAATATTTTGAAGATAAAAATCACTACCATGTTTGAACTAAGAATTCTGTGAGGCAAACTCCTAAAGTATCATGAAAAACTCTTTGGATGTCCCTATTCCTTCTTGCAGAACATCCAGCCCACTGCTTCTTGTCCTAGGTTATGAGGTATGCTTAAAGTTTATTGACATCTATTGTAAAGAGAATATCCTCTTCTGAAAACTCAATTTTATCCAATATTTGCAAAAAGTGTGTATTGTCTGATGTAGGTGGGATGTCTTTTGTATCAGTGGTTGCAAAAGGTAGTCTACATAGAAGCCCAATGGTTGGAGGATCCCTCCTGTGGCCACAACAATTGGACAACCAGGTGGGTTTGTCCTGCTTTTATGAATCTTAGGAAGCAAGTAAAAATGAGGAATCTGACGATAAACTGTTGTCTTGTTTGCGCCAAAGAAATTGAATGGATCTCGATTTCAGATTTTCTCTAAGCCGGCTGCAATTTCATTGCTATGATCACGGTATATCGCTGCATAGACTATTTCACCATTTTACTGGCGTGCACATTCTATCATGTAATCGTTGGCGTTAAAGGAATAGTGCGCTCAGAAATATTATTGCCAAAAAAGATGGCCAATGATTAAAAAAAATATCTTTAAAATATATATTTTTTAAAGTCCCTATGTAAAGTATTGAGCAAATGAAGCTCAAACTTTAAAATGGGAAGCACTAGGAGGCATCCATTTTGTGAAATGGATGCCGCCTGTGCTTGCCCTTGCGGCACTAATTTATTCATTTATTCGCATTTGTTGAGTGCACATCAGACCGAAGGCATCGTGGCCCTAGTTACTGTGTTGCTTATACTTAGTTGCATACAGTTCATGTCCGTACGGTTACATTGGACGAGATATACTTTTTACAGATAGGCAAGAGTAGCAGGAGTACATGAAAACTGGGTTAGTTGAATAGGGCAATTTTGAGCTTTTTTCAGAAGGAGCAGAGAGATGCATCAGCTCCGAGGTCAGAAGGTAGGGAATTCCAGAGTTTAGGTGCGAGGAAGGGGAAGCCTATGCCTCCTGCTTTGGTTCTGTTGATGCGAGGTATTGCTAGTTGATTCGTGTATTGTGCTCTTCTTGGTCTTGTGGATTGATATCTACCCATCGTGTCAGATAAATAAGGAGGGAGCTGTGAGGTTGATGCATTTATGGGTGGTTGTGAGAATTTTGAAAGAGATACAGTCTTTGACTGGGAGCCAGTGAGCTGCCTTTCATGGCTTGTGTGATGTGTTCTCTTTTTGGTATGCTGAGGGCTGCTCTGAGAGCGTGGTTTTGGGTTGTTTGGAGCCTAGATAGGTTTTTTTGGGAGGTGCCGGCTAGGAGCGCATTACAATAGTCTAGTTTGGCTCCTATAGTTGCTCGGGCGATGGAGAGGCAACTATCCTTGGTTAGGAATGGTTTTATTGCGTTAATGAGTTTAGTACTCAATGCTGAGGCCGAGACTATGGCGCTGACTTGTTTGTCCATGGATAGCGTTGCGTCTATGTGAACCCCCAGTGTTTTGACTGAGGATAGGACTGGGATGATACAATTGTCTATGTTGAAATTGATGTACAGTGGGTTGAGGTTGGAGAGGGTGGATTTCTGTCCTAGAATGAGGATTTCGGTCTTGTCCCCGTTCAAGCAGAGGCCGTTAGTAGCCATCCATGCTTGTATGGTAGAGTAGATTTGCTGTAGGGTAGAGGCGTCTTGGTGATCATTCCCTGTCAGGGGGAGGAGAACCTGCGTGTCGTGGGCGTAGTTTGTGTAAGTGATCCCCAGCGCGTCTAGTTTATCAAATAGTGGCTTGGTAAAAAGATTAGAGCGTGGGGGCAATACAGGAACCTTGTGGCACACCACAGTGGATGATGGAGGGTGCTGCATGTGCTGTGTTAGAGAACACTTTCATCGCTCTACCCTTTAAGAATGATTTACCCAGGATGCTGCGTCATTTGAGAAGTGTGCCGCGTGTGTCAGGTGACTGGTAAGAGTAGTGTGGTCTACCAGATCAAACGCAGCTGAAAGGTCAAGGAGAAGGAGGAGGGCGGGCTTGCCTTTGTCTAGGATGTTGGTCATTTCGTTTTTTTTAAGTCTAGAAGGGCGGTTTCAGTTCCGTGCCCTTTGCGGAACCCAGATTGTCTTTTACCTAGGATTGCGTTCGATTCAAGGTATAGTTGGATCTGTTTGTGGACGGCCTTGTCAAGTAGTTTCAGGAGCAATGGGACTGTGGTTATGGGTTGGTAGTTAGGGATAGCAGGGTCTAGCGTCGGTTTTTTTTAAGAGAGGGCGTACCCAGGCCTCTTTAAGGCTGTCTGGGACTATGCCCGTTTTGAAGGAAGAATTGATGAAGGCTGTGAGAAGAGGGGCGAGTGGTTCTGCGCAATATTTGATGATTTTAGGGGGGCATACATCACCCTTACATTGTGAGGGTTTGAGGTGTCTGAGAATGTCAGTGACCTCGGTTTCGGAGATTTCGGTAAATGCAAATTTGGGCACGTTTCTTACTTTTACATTAGGTTTTATCTGTGCATGTGCACTTTGCTTTGGTAGGGTATTGAAGTGGTGGGATATTTTGTTTTGGAGGAGGTTTATTTTTGTAAGCATGGCTGATTGAATGCCTGTACACCATGCCTCGTCTTTGACTATCTCATCAGGGCATGTAGGTGGTACGGTTAGTTCTTTGAATATATTTAAAAGTTCTTTAGAGTGGGAGTTGGCATTGGAGATGGGGTGGTTGTAGGCTTCAGATTTAGCAAGGAAGATTGCGTCTTTGTATTTTTTTGCTATGGATTTGAAGTTAGCTTTTGAGGTATCCCATGGGTTACGCTGCCAATTTTTGAGCACCAAGCGTTTGTCTTTGCGCAAAGTTTGGAGTTCCTCTGTGAGCCAGGAAATGGAATGGAAGGATTTTTTTTCTTTGTTTTCCGATGGGGCAACAGTGTTGACAGCCATGCTGATGGTGTCTTTGAATATTTCTGCGAGGATGTTGGGGTCAGCGGAGAACGGGGGCGCTAGGCATGGTAGATTGAGGAGTGCACCGATATGGTCTGCAGTGAGTTTTTTGGCGCTTCTGGCTAAGGTCGCCGGTGCTTTAGTAGGCACTTTAGCGCTTAGTAAGACAGGGATGTCAAATAGGAGAAGGTTGTGGTCTGTCCATGGGAGGTTAGTATTGGAGGTGATGGCTGTGTTACAGTTGTGATCTACAATCCAATCTAGGATGCGTCCTTTAGCATGAGTAGGCGAAGTGCTCTTTTGAGAGAAGCCTAGGTCTTGGAAGTCTTTGGCTAGAGAGATAGCAGTTTTGTCCTTAGAGTCGTTGAATCCCAAGTTAAGGTCACCTATAAGTAGTGATTTTGTGGATTTTTTAAGGTTGTTTCCTAGGAGGTGATTGACTTGACCTATGAAATTAGTGGTTGGGCCAGGTGGACGGTATACAGTATGAATATTTATTGTGCTATTTGGAGAGAGTGCTAATTTGACTGATAGGATGTCAATATTATCTTCCTCTTGGTGGGGTACGGTTCTGATGGAGTGTCTTTGTGAATAATGGCTACCCCCCCTCCTGTTCTGGCTATCCTATCTTGTCTAAGGATGGTATACCCTTGTGGTAGGGCTAGTGAAATGGCTGGGCCGGAAGCTTCGTTGAGCCATGTCTCTGTGATTGCGAGCAAGTCTAGATTTTGGGTAGTTATTAGGTAATTTACTTCTAATGCGTGGGCATTGAGTGATCGTACATTGATTAAGGCACATTTGTATAGCGTCGGGCAAGGGCAGGAGATTTTTGTGGGTATGGTGTGGGTGTCTGCTTTAGGTACAGTGGTACATTGAGAGTAGGAGTTACCACTCGGTGTAGTAAGTGTGGGTTTGAATTTGTGGCATATGGATGTGTTATCACGGAGGTGGGGTGTGTGCACTTTAGAGGTGCGTGAGCTAAATCTGCAGTTTCTGTGTGGTGTGCGTGTAGGGGTGGCATGGTGGTGGATAAGGGTGGTGCGGGCTCTGAGTCTGTCTAGTCTGAGGCTGAGGTTGGGTATCATTAGTGCTGTGTTATTTGGAGTGTGTGAGGGCTTGGGCAGGAGGTCCATCGTGTGTGCTCGATGACGCGAGCGGATTTGATAGTGGTGGAGGTGCTTTAATGTAGAAGGGTGCGTTGTGGTCATAAAGGTGAGTAGCATTCTAATTAAGCAGGTGAGGATGGGCAGAGAGTACATAGCAAAATAGTAGTGGCAACCTGCCTAGATTCCAATATCACAGATAGTTCAGATCATGTAAACCAAGGTGGGTGGTGCACCAAAGTGCTACGAGCAGCAATCAGAGGCATTCAAATAAACATATAGCGGTGCAAGCAGTGTAACTGCATTGAATCACAGTATGGTTCGAGAGAGGTGTGCAGCCGTGAGCAGTGTGCGATCAAGGCAAGTTCTGAGTACAATTGTCACGTAATGGTTGGGCAGCTGCAGTGACCAGAGTGGTGTGGGCCAGAGGCGGTAGGTGTGTAGGGCAACAGCCAGGTGGTAGGATTTGGCGCATGGGGGTGGGAGTTAGCCAGCTTAGGGATCAGTGGGAGCGCGTATTATGCTGGTAGTGGGCTTACCCGTTGACCTTAGGGGCTGGAAGGCGACGGTGAGTGGTCCTGGGGCATCGAGTCCTCCATGCTGGTGCTCTCCTGTGTGGGCCAGGGGGACTGGCAGAGGCAGAATCGGCAAGAAACAGGCACAGAAACAGGTGATGTCCTTGCCTCCCTTGGTCCTTGGAGGGAGTGGGCCGGCTTCACCTGCCGGCAGCCAATGGGGGTGAAGATAGGCCAGTAAGCCAATCAGATGGCTACTGGAAGGCTGGATTAGGCCGAAGGGGCAGCAAGCATCAAGCACCTCGTGTACCTTAATGGCGGCAATGGGCTTGCTTTAGCCTTTCAAGGCAAAATAGTGTTGCAAATTGTACCTTTTGCATTTAAAATTTAAAGAGAGCTCGCCTGCAGTAAAGTAGAGGCTATTGTGGCATTTTTCCATCCATTGCGCAGAAAACATCAGCGCTTACCGCAAATCATGAAGAAAAAAGCTGGGCATGTGTATTCCTCCGTGGGTCCGCTGCTCCTGCAGGGACATAGCCTGGAGCTCCTGCTCACTAATGAAGCAAAAGCCAGCCAACTGCAATAAACAAAAGCTACCACTGGGTGGCTTTTGCTTCATTGGTGCCGGAGGACGGAGACCAGAGACTGCAAGCAGGAAAGCTGCATCTCGGTAAGTGCTAATTTCTTTGTTTTAAATAAGCACTAGCTGCTGTTTTTTTCCAAGTGTTCCAGGCTGGAGGAGCCCGGAAAACCACAGTTTTTAAAACGTATTTATGTTTGCAGTAGCTTCAGCTTAGAGCCCTCAAGCTGAAGCTACCGCAAACAAATACAACGTTGTATTTAAAGAGGCTTCGGGTTTCTTTCTAAGTTTCTCGCGCTCCTCTGAGCTGGAGAAGCCCGAGAAACTTAGAACGAAAAAATTGCCTTTTTGGTGTTTTTTTTTTTTTAAAAAACACAACCGCGTTGTGTTTCTGCCTGCCGTGGCCATCACTTTGGATCTCCGGGGCTCGGGAGCCCCAGAGACCCAATGTCAAAGCATTTTGAAATGCTGCAGTGCTTCCCACTGCAGCAGCTTTCGCGTGGAGTCTCCTGGGCTCCCCCAACCCTGAGGGAATCCAGGAGACTCCAAGCGAAAGCTGCCGCAGTGAGAAATACAACGATGTTGGATTTGTAAATGCAGCAGTATTTACAAATCCAACAACGTTGTTATTCTGAATGCAGCAGCTTTCGCTTGGAGTCTCCTGGACTCCCTCAGGGTTGGGGAGCCCAGGAGACTCCACACGAAAGCTGCCGCAGTCAGAACAACGTTGTTGTATTTATGATTTCCGTGGTTTTCCAACCACGGCAATCACAAATACAACAACGTTGTATTTTCAATTTGCGCCTCAGCTTTTTGCCTTCATTTTACGTTTTCTGTGCTTTCCTAGGCTTGGGGAGCACCAAAAACTTAAAATGAAAGTGAAGGCAGCCTCCTCAGCTCTGCTCTGGCTGCAGTAAGCAAAAGCTCCCAGTGGGGAGCTTTTGCTGCTTGTTTAGTGCTGCCAGGGCAGAGCTGTGGAAGCTGCCTGAAATCACAAAATGGATGCTCCCATGTAAACACTGAGCCTTGTTTGCTCAAAGTGTTTACATATGAACTTTCATTCAAAAAATGTCTAAACTATGTTTTAGACTATTGGCCATCATTTTAGCAAATAATATCTGAGCGCACTATTCCTTTAAGGATCACCAAAGCTCCCCCTTTATTTGCAGGTCGGATTGTGAATTCTTAATCTGCATACCTAATTTGTGACAAGTCTCCACTACTGAGATGGTTATTCTTAGGTTTGCCATAGAGTAATTTCATAAGGTCGACAGTACACTTTTCAAAAATGTCAATTGACAGCACGCTGTTAGGAGCTGAAAATGTACTCTTTGGTTTATGATATGATATATTTTATTTATATCGCGCCCATACACAGGTGTTTCAGAGCGCAACCAGGCAAAGGGAGGGGGAGCAGGGGAGAAAACAAACTATCTTACTACGCCCAGTGACATTGAGAACGTGCATGGGAAAGGGAAAGTGGGAACGTGCAACAGAAAAAGGGAGTGGGGGCAAGAAGTGCAAGGTATAGGATAATAATAAGTTAGTGGATAGATAAGTGAATAAATAAGGTGATAAGAGCAGTGATAAGGGCAGCCAGTGAAGGGTGCAGTTCAGGGCAAGTCAGATTGGGTAGCATCTGATAGGTGCAAGAGAGGAGAGGGGGGCCTGTGAGGGTACAGATAACAGGCCCCAGTGCAGGGGTGGCCGGGAGGCAATGCCGGAGGGTAGGTGACTGGGCATAGGGGGCCCCGTTGGCAGGTGAGGCAGTGCTGAGAAGAGAAGGCAGATCAGCAGGGGAGGAGAGTGTCAAAGGCAGATGCGAAGAGGAAGGTCTTAAGGAGCTTCCGGAATCGTAGATGGTTTTCCTCCAGTTTTAGGGTGGCAGGGAGGCCGGTCCAACGGGAGGCTCCGGCTGAGGACAGATCTGCCCCCTGCACATTTCTTAGAAAAGCGGCTGACCCTGAGGAAGTTTGAAGTAGAGGAGTGAAGGGTTCGAGAAGGGAGGTATTTACGTAGGGATAGTTGAAGGTATTTTGGACCCAGGCCCCAGAAAGCCTTGTGGACAATGCAAAGGGTTTTTAATTTAATCCTTGCATCCACTGGGAGCCAATGGAGGGATTTCAGTGCTGGAGAGATACGATCCCAGGGCTTGAGGCCAAGGACAAGTCTCGCAGTTCTGTTCTGGATTAGCTGTAGAGGGCGGAGGGTTGAGGCGGGTAGCTTTAGAAAGAGGCTGTTACAGTAGTCAAGCTTAGAGAGAATCCAAGCTTGGGAGGCAGTGAGCTTCTGTGGAAAGGAGAGGAAGGGACAGGTACCTCTGAGCAGGTGTAGTAAGAAGTTAGATTTTTTGAAACTTCAGAGATGTGTGGGGAGAAGGAAAGTGATATGATATATGATATGGCATTTGTAACGCGCCTATACACAAGTGTTTCAAGGCGCGGCGGGGGGGACAAGGGGAGACGGACAACGATCCTACTATGCCAGGTGTCATTCAGATCTCGCAAGTGCAAGGGTACGGGGACTGGGAAAAATGCAAGGGGAGAGGGGAAGTGCAATACATGGTTAGTAGAATACAAGATAAATAATAGGGCCAGCTGGTGGCAAGTGCAGGTAAGTGGGAGAAGGGGCTGTAGGATACAGAGACAGTCCCGTAGTGCAGTAGGCAGTGCAGGGAAGAGTGGCTGGGCCAAGGACCGAGATCGGTGAGTGGCCCAGTTGCAGATTCAGTGCAGGTTCAGTGATTTTAGCAGGGGAGAGAGGGAGAGAAAGCGGAGGCAGAGGAAGGTTTTGAGGTGCTTCCGGAACCGGAGAGGGTTCTCCTCAAGTTTCAGGGAGGCAGGAAGGCAGGAAGACTGTTCCAGAGGGAGGCTCCTGCTGCGGAGAGAGATCTACCCCCATCTCGTTGCTTGGAGAAGCGGCTGACCCTGAGGTAGTTGGAGGTGGATGAGCGAAGAGCTCGAGAAGGAAGATATTTAGGAAGAGAGAGTTGAAGGTATTTTGGCCCAAGGCCCCAGAAGGCCTTGTGGACAATGCAGAGGGTTTTTAACTTAATCCTTGTAGCCACTGGGAGCCAGTGTAGCGATTTCAGTCCTGGAGAGATACGGTCCCTGGGCTTGAAGCCAAGCAGTCCTGTTCTGGATGAGTTGCAAAGGGCTGAGAGTAGAGGCAGGAAGATATAAATCGAGGCTGTTACAGTAGTCTGGAATCAAAGATGACCCCCGAGGTTCTTTGCTTCGCAGGTACGTGCAGGAGGAGGGCCGAGAGCGGCAGGCCAGAGAGTAAGGGGGAAGAAAGGAGAGGATGTGCCGATGAGGAGGATCTGAGTTTTATTAGCATTTAAACAGAGATCATTGGCGGCACATCAATTTTAAATGACGATTAGACAGTCATAAATGGGGGAGGGAGAAGAGGTGGCGGAGGGAAGCCTGAAAATGAGTTGTGTGTCGTCAGCATAGCATTGGAAGTTGGAGCAGAAGATAGAAATGCAGTAGGCAAGGGTTGCCAAGTATTGATTGAAAAGCCAGGGCGAGAGATTAGACCCCTGAGGAACACCACAAGTAGAGAGGGAGATCGAGGAGAGGAAAGACCCAAGTTGTACCTGGGAGGGTCGATCAGAGAGAAAGGAGGTAAGCCAAGCCAGAGCCTGATCAGTGATGCCAAGGTTGTCACAGAGACCGTATCGAAGGCGGAGGAGAGATCAAGTAGGATAAGGACAGAGGGGATGTTAGAGTCAAGGTTGGAGAGCAGATCTTCACGGATGCTCAGGAGAGCAGTTTCCGTACTTCTGGAAGTTCTGAAGCCAGATTGGTGGTCATGGAGTGAGCCGACAGGGTCAGAATGAAAGTTGAGATGAGAGATTGCAAGCTTTTCCAGGAGCTTACCCAGAAAGGGGGTGATGGAAATGGGGCGATAGTTAGCTGGACAGGAGGGATCAGCTGAGGGTTTCTTGATTAGAGGATGCATAGTGGAGTGTTTCAGAGAGGAGGGGAAAAACCAGAGGCAAAGGAGAGGTTGCAGAAGTCTGCAAGGGCAGGTGCAAGGGTGTCAATGTGGTCATTAATGGTTTTGGAGGAACAGGGATGAACCTGTTTTGATGAGGCTTTCATAGATCGGACTTGTCTGGCAACCTCATAAGGGGAGAAAAGAGGAAAGGCGGAGAAAGAGGTGGAGGGGAATGAGAGGGAGGATCAGCAGGCAGAGGAGGTGGAGAAGGAGTGGAGGAGAGTGTGGACAGTATGTCCTTAGTTTTACAGATAAAGTGAGGCAATGTCATTGCAAAGGGCCTGAGAGGCGAGAGGAGAGGTGGATACTGCGGCAGGGTTGGCCAGCTCCTTGCAGATTTTAAAGAGTTCGGTCGAGTTGTTAGATGCTGCAGAAACACGGACTTGAATATGAGCTCGCTTCTTGGTTTGTACAGAGAGGCGATATTGCCTTTGGAGCAGGCGACAGGCCAGTTTGTCAGGGGATGAGCAAGAGGCCCTCCATTTCCTCTCAGCCGTCCTACACTTAAGTTTAAGTGAAGATAGGTCAGAGTCAAACCAAGCGTTACACTTCGCTTTGGGCTTAAGGCGGATCCTCCTGACAGGGGCAAGAGCATCAAGGGTAGCAGTAATAGAGGAGTAAAGCAGGGAAAGGGCTGAGTCAGGGTGAGAGTCAGCCTGAAGTGGAGGAGGGGGTGAGATGGAGCCAGCAAAAGCCTCGACTGACACACGCTTCATGGGTCAGACGTCCAAGAAGGTGGGTGGCAGTCTTGGCTGGAGGGGAGGAGATGGGAAGAAAGGAAGATAGAAGGGAGTGATCACTCCAGGAGAGAGGAGTGATGAGGGGGGTAGAAAGGGGGAGGCAAGAGGAGATCAAGACACCAAGTGTATGGCCAGAGGGGAGAGGGGAGAGGGGAGAGAGACACTACAGACGAGGCATTCGAAAGAGGAATAGGTCTGAGTGGGGATGATAGAAGTAGCAATCCGCTCAGGGAAGATCAGAGCAACACCCCCTCCGGGCTGGGTGGATCTGGGAGCTGAGAGGATCTTGTAACTGTCAGGGAGGAGAGTGTCAAAACTCGTGACAGAGCTGGTGGTGAACCAGGTCTCGGTAAGACCGACATCAAGGACAAATTCTTCCAGGAGGTGGCAGATGTCAGAGGAGTGTTTAACAGCAGAGAGAGTTGAGAGTGGCAAGATGAAGAAGGTTGCCAGCTTTGAAGACCTTCCGGGGAGGGGTGCAAGGCTGAGGTGCGTCCTGCGTAGGTGTAGAGGGAAGAAGAGAGGGGATACGGGAGGAGGTGGAAGGAGGCAAGGTAGCTGAGGGAGGTGGGGGGGACAGCAGGAGAAGGGAGGAAATTGATGAAGCGGGGAGGCGCCGGTCAAAGAGACATAGGTTGGCCTGAGGGCCTTGCACCATGACAGTGCCATTTAGGTAGACATTAATGAAGACTCTGGATGAGTCAAAGGTATCCATATGGACTTCCCAGTGGGTGCCGCCATTAATGGGAGAGGAAGATCGAGGACAGAGCGTAGAGACCAGATGAGGGGTCCAAAGATCAGGTGAAGGAACGGCAAAGAGGATGTCAAGTGAGGGTTTGTCTAGCAGAAGCGCTAGAGTAGATATCAGCGATGGGGAGACCAGGGTTTGACGTCAGGATGTCCTTTTTAAATTTCTTCTTGCCAGATTTAGTGAGAA
The DNA here is from genome assembly GCF_040938575.1 of Ambystoma mexicanum. NCBI lineage: Eukaryota > Metazoa > Chordata > Amphibia > Caudata > Ambystomatidae > Ambystoma > Ambystoma mexicanum. The sequence continues at coordinate 21,303,708 of NC_090930.1, forward strand.
GGGAGGGATAGTCGATAGTAAAGCAGAGTAGATGGAGAAACAGATAGCGCCATGGTAGGTAGAGGGAGGGGGTGTTGAGAGACAGAGGCAGGTGAGCAGAAGCAGTCACTGAGCTGTTAAGTGGAAGGGAAAAATGCAATGAAACACACACCCAAATTTGACTTTTTCAAAAACACACCCAAATTTGACTTTTTCAAAACACACCCAAATTTGACTTTCAAAAATAGACTTGTTAAATTCAGTGTACTCAGTTTCTTCAGCGGTGATGCCCTTCTATGGAGGTAGTTCGGAGAACACCACTTAATTTGAGCTTGCGTATGAGTTGTAGCTCGACTTTAGTATCGAAGATATTGGTTCCATACATGGGTACACATTTCAGGCCTTTCTGCAATGTTCTGGGAGTCTTCTAGTTGATAGATTAACAACTAAGGTTGTTGTGTCTGGAATCATGTTAACATCCCCTGGTTTCCTCCTCTTCCCCCACCTACTTGTTTTTTTCCTTTTGGGCCTGTGCCTAAAATAAGGTCTTTTGGTGCCATTCGGAGTGGTGCAGCTCTGCTTGCCGTTTGGTTCTGTGATGGTAGCACTGTGCTGCCTCCAGTCGTGTCGGAATCAGAGCTGCCGTTACTTGGTCTCAGTGGTTGGAATTGATATTTATCAGCCCAAGTATAATCCTCTTCGTTTAGGTAGTTGTAAGTATCTAGTCTAAATGTTATTTTTCTTTCCTCAAGATTTTCATCTTTAAACATCAGGCACAGCCAGGGGAGAACCTATGGCACTGGTGTATGCCAACAGCTCCATGTATACATTTGAAACAGCATATATATATATTATTAGGACACCCTGAATGGTCAACAACCATCAAAACATGGATATGATATATCGACTACATTTTTGTTAGTCTGGCATGACGGCCATGAAACTTTGGATCAGTTTTTGATATATATATATATTAATTCAATAGATCCAAGGATAAAATTAACTGCAGAAATTGGTAATCCAGATGTGCATTAATTGGATGTGCAGATTAAAGTGCAAGAAAACTTAGGAGACCTAAACAACGTGCTCACCTTAACTCGTGGTTTACTCCCCAGCTCAGAGTGCTACGCAAAGAGAAACGTACTGGAGAGTCACGTTGGAAAGCCACCCTTCTGACGCCAACAAGGACGGCCTCCTTTTAGCCACCCTTAACTATAAAGCGGCCTTACTCCAGGCCAAAAAAGATACCTACAACATCCGTATTGTGTCAGCCCAGTCCAACACCAAGGAACTTTTCAAAATCCTTAAGGAACTTGAGACACCAGTAGCCCCCCCTGACTCGTGTACCAAAGATAGTACTTGGTGCACGAACATTCAGACAGCACTCCTGGGAAAAATTGCTACTCTACAAACCAAAATTAGAGAAACAAAAATCCTTACAGCCTAATCAACCACTGACCAGACCCACGCCTAACTCTCACCAACCCAATCCCCATCATAAACCGTTCTCTTTCTCCCCACTCACCACCCTTGAAGTAGAAGGAATCAAACAATCTCAAACCATCCAACTGCCAAGGGGACCCTTGCCCGGCACCCATCATCAAGGAAGCATCTCACGACCTAGCCCCTTTCATCACAGCATTCATAAATGCATCCTTCAAGACCGGTATTGTCCCGGATAACTTAAAGGATGCGTGGGTTATCCCACTTCCCAAAAAACCGTCCCTTGATCCTAACATCCCAACTAATTTCAGACCCATCACTACGGACCCCTTCCTGCTTAAGATCTTGGATCATGCAGCCTACCTGCAGATTCAAGACTATCTTGAATGCAACAATCTTCTAGGGCTAAGACAATCAGGATTCCGCCCTAAACATGGCACTGAATCAGCCCCGATTGATCTAAACTCAGATGGAGACACTAAAGGACAACGGGAAGTTGGCACTACTCCTTCTCCTCGACCTCTCTGCGGCATTCGATTTGGTCAACCACCAAATACTATGCCAATATCTTAAATCTGCGGCCCACTTCTCCGATTCTGCCAATGCCTGGATCCACTCATTCCTGAGTAATATATCTATGAGGGTCTTCTCACCTACAGCATCGGCCGACCCCTCCCCCATTCTCTGTGGCGTTCCTCAAGGCTCCTGTGTGTCCCCTACGTTGTACAACGTATTCACCAAGCCCCTCTTCGATGTGCTTGGCTATCTGGGTATCTCCTACACCAACTACGCGGACGACACCCAGATACTCAACCCTATCACTGGTGACTACACTGCCGACACCAAAGCTTTGAATGATGTCTACCTGGTCATCCAGGCCTGGATGGCACATCACGAGCTTTGCCTTGACGACGAAAAGACGGAGCTCCTACTACTAGGATCAAGCCATCGTCTTAACAAATTAGATCAAGCTTACAAGTCCTTCACCATCGACGGCAACAATATCAAGGTCTCTAAAGTCACTAAAACCTTAGGCGTCTACCTGGATTCCACGCTTTCCTTGGACAAATAAATGCAGTAAGTTCGGCTTCAGCCTATACTTGCAAACTTATCACCGCCTGCAGACCCTTTCTAAACTCTCCTAACTGTATCACTCTAGCCAGAACACTTGTCATGGCCAAAATTGACTACTGCAGTGCTCTCTACCTAGGGACCAGTCAGTCCAACCTCAATAAACTGCAAACTGTACAAAACAATGCCATAAGGGCAGCCTTAAACATCCCAAGACGCTCTCATATCTCCACCATCAGATCTGACCTACAATGGCTTTCGGTAATACAAAGAATTGCCTTGAAAACTTTAGCCTTGACCCACAAATGCCTGAACAACAACGCCCCACCCTACCTGTCCTCTCGCGCCTTACCCGCCACACCTCCTCCCGACCCACTAGATCAGCCCAAACTCACAGCCTCACCCTGCCCAGATTTAAACTACAGAAAGCGGGTGGTGTGAGTTTCCCTGAACTAGCTCACAAACTCTGGAACATTCTCCCTACTCCCATCAGAACCGAATCATCGTTCCTAACCTTCAAGAACACCACCAAGTCCTGGCTGTTCTCTCACAATTTATGAGGATCTTTACTCAGCCCGCCTTCCACATATAATACAGGTTATGTGTATATACACGCTCACTGTACTTGTATTATAATCTGCCAATGGTATTTGCCCTGTATACTGTGTATATTTTTGTAACTTACCATGTACCAATTGTTTATGTAACCTGTCCTCAAGAGTACGCGCCCGGTTGCCCCTTGGCCTGGTTTGCGCTTTACAAATAAATTAAACTTCAAACTTCAGGATTTCCATGAAATTCACCAAACCAACAGATAGAAATAACTTACTTCACAGACTAGGTTTTCACCTGCAAAACTCAAAAACCTGCCCTTTGTCAGATGTTAAGGATCAAACGGATTGTCAGTGATCCAACAGAATGTGAAATTGAATTATCTAAATTGTGTAAAAAAAATGGAGTGAAAAAGGCTATCCAGAGGAAGATCTGTCGACAGCGGCATCCAAACTGACAAAACGCACACGAGAAAGCCTCCTACAAGAAAAGATGAAACTAGAATCACCATCCATAATGTTTGTCTCAAAATTCTAAACTCAAAGTCAGCAGATTAAACGGTGTCTCTCTAAACATTGGAATATACTCACAAGTGATAAAAGAACGAAAGGTCGATTTCCAAATCCCCCAGTCCTTGCATATCAGAGGAATAAATAACCCGAGGAACTTATTGGTCAACACCAGGGGAGAAAAGATAAAAGAAAAAAAAAAAGAATACAGCAGGGAACCTTCCCATGCCTGAACTCTGGGAAATGTGACGAAAGGGGAAGTTGTGTGTCACACAAGAACAGGCGAGAAGATCAAACTGATAGCACGTGTCCTGCCTCGGTGTAAACGCAATACTGCATTTAACGCCCTTGTGGCATCTATTATGTAGGGGAAACAGGAAGGAAGTTCTGTGTTAGAATAAACACCCACAAATCATGTATTAGGAACAGGAACATGTCCTCAGCAGTTGCAGGACACTTTCACAAAAAGGATTACAGTAATGCTCAATTAAAGCTTCGGGTATTAGAGGTCATTGACACGACCGCAAACAGACATGAAAATAAAAAGCTCAACTAGAATTTTACAGGATTGATCGACTTGGTTCACTTTCCCCAATGGAATGAAGAATGGGACTTGAACTGCTTCTTAGGATCATCTAGTGACCAGCAGTGAAGAGATTTTTATTATGATTCTTCTCCCCGACAGGAATTACTTTATTGTAGCTCCACACACTCACATTGTAGTTTTACATCAAAGTAGATGCCCAAGTCGTATATCATGAAATGACTCTCTCTCCCCCAGGTTACCAAGGTTTCGAGATCCACTAAAATGGGTAGCCAATACTGATCAGTTAGTAAAATATGAGAGGATTTCCGCTCTAGAGGCATCACAGGAGAGCGACTAATGATAACAGCTTTCTACAACACATACTTCAGTGGATGTAAAAAAGTGTTACTTAAGAACAAATAACTGGAGCGATATAGTCCCAATACTTATGTCACTGAGTGATTAGTACCAAATAACATGAGAAAATATATTAATATTTAATAAAGAAAACAGCGACCAGTGCAATCCATTTAGGATCATCATAGTGTTTTAGTACATGCACTTGCACTTAGTACATCAACACAACCGTATACATAGTTCCAATACTACTTCTACTGTGTGACAATTCATACCAAATGTGATTGAGAAAATATATTAATATTAAAAAAAGAAAACTGCGACTATTGTAATCCATTGATTATCATGATTAACACTCAAGTGTTTATGCACGTTCTCTTGCACTTAGTTCATCAACATGTACACCATTCCAATATGGCCAACATATGGATCCCTATTGAACTAACAGGTCAGCCATCTTGGCCTACCCACATGATGATCACCATGACCACCATTAGTTTACATTAGCAGTGGCAACCTCGAGAATCCCCAGACACTCTGAGTAGAGTTTCAGGATTGAATGCACGATAGATATGCTAAATGAGCTAGTTGTAAGGGGGTAAGCGGGGTTTGATTGTACTGTCGAGGGGCATTGCACAACAAAGGAACACGATTTCTTGGCAATGTTTTCACAGAATCTCGGCAGAATGCAGCTGTTCATTCCGAGCAAACACAGGTCTGTTAGTTCATTATGTAATTTCCACACAGTGAGCAGGTGGCACGCTCCTTGGTATGAGGACACGTAGAATGGATGCCGTTTTCACATTTCTCCATCTGTTCATGGGTCAACCACTGGTGTCGATTTACACTGGGTAAAAGGTGAGGTTCCTGAGGTGAAAGGCAAGTCTTCCCCTCGCCATCCGGGGGGTGGGGGGGGGGGGGTGGCAGACAAAGCCGTAGCCCCTGCCACCTTCTTCTTGGCCGCCGCCGAGACGACTGAATCTGGGGTCGGCTGCACCCTAAGGCACAGGGGGGCGGAATCAGAGACCCGGTACTTCTTCTCGTACCGGTCTCACTTGGCAGGAGTCGTGGACTGGTTCTTCAGGAGCAACAGCCCCTCGTCCCAGATGTCGTCAAGTAACGGGACCGAGAGGACTGTCTTCCTTTTGGTCTCACGCCGTTGATAGAGGAACCCTTCCTTCTTCTGTTCTTCGGGGCAGAGCGCGAAGAGCTCGGATACCCTGGCAATCATGGCGTTGAAGGAGCCAATTTCGTCCGGCGGGGAGGCCCGAGGAGGTGGTGGTCATGGAAGGTCCATCCCGTCACCACTGTCATCCGTCCCCGTCGTGGCAGTGTACGTTCCCGTGTCCTCCCTAGGATCAGGGGAAGGAGATGAAGGCTGTGATTGCCGCCAAGGCTGGAAGGGCGGGGAGGATGAACTCTTCTCCACTTGCTTAGAGGGCTCCCCGACAGGCCAGGTTCCGCTGGATCGTCCGCTGGGGGTAAGGGCAACCTGGTCCTTATCTCCGTACATAAGGCCTTGATCGCTATCAAGATGGCTCCCGAGTTGTCCTGAGGCTTGGGTACTGGCTGCGACTGGCGCGACGGGTGGGGAGTGGAATCCTCTGCCTCCACGGGAACCCCGTTGGCACCACCGTCGCTCTCTTCGTCTGCCTCGTCGGGATCCCTCCCGTGGGACCGGACCTCCTCCAACTTCTTGTTGAGGATCTTCACGACTCCAGCCAGCTCCTCCTCAGAGGCTGTATCTGTGTCCGTGATGGCCACCGCCACCCCCCTCTTTTTCCACCGGGGTTCTCACGGGGGTTTTATCGATGGACTGAAAAGAGAGTCCCTCCGCGGTGGCAGGGAAACTGGGCCCCCGAGGTCACCTCCACTGGAGTAGCCTCCACAGGCTTCGCCAGGGCCGCCACGACTCCCTCGATAGAGGCCTTAGCCGGGTGAATCAAGGCCTTCCCGACTTTAGATGCGCTTGAGGCCTTCACCTTGGGGGGAGGGTCACCACCTCGCTCCCCCTCGTCTGTTTCCATCAGGATCGACCGGGGCTTCTCCAGAAGCTTACCCGGGTTCTCCGATTTCCTCTTCCCTGAGCCAGAGCATTGGCTCGTGGTTGATTGTGTCGGTGAAAGCGTGCCCTGGCCGGCAGCCGAGGAGCCTGACCGTTCGGCACTCGCGGTGGTTAGCCTTTTGTTGGGCCCCCGTCACCGGAGCACCCTCAAAGGACTTAGAAGACCGCTCAGACTTCTTCTCACCTACTGCTGGGCTCTTCCTTTCCAGCCAGTTGGTGAGGCGGATACGCCGATCCTTCATGGTCTGTTCCGACATGTTCTTGCAGAATGCACAGTCCTTCTCCACGTGCGTTTTGTCTTCGTGCAGGCAGTAGAGGCATCTATAATGCTCGTCCTCCTTGAAGACAAGCTGCAATCCGCATCCAGGGCAGTTCCTGAACAGCTTGGATCCGGGTGTCGAGCTTCCTTTGTCCTGGGCCATGTCCATGGGGTGGGCCTCAAGGACTTCTGGAATCCTCCAAGAAGCGTAACTCAAAGAAAACTTCGCCCTTGAGGGAAGTAGAAAATTCTGAAACTGTTCCCCGTTGATCCGAAGTAGAAACGGTGGAGCTTGAGGCTCGATTGACCGAAAAAATGAGATTAAACACTTTGAAAAATCGCAAAACGCAGTAAAAGCTCAAGCGCTATAGCACGAGGACTCCCAACACTTGAACGTGCGGTAATAGTCTGAGGATGGTTGCCAGGGGAGGGGTTTAGGGAGAGGGCAGTCATTGGCTGGCGTCAGTATGACCCAGAGACCAGGGATTGATTACTACTAAGAAAGACAGTTCAGAAACGAAACTGATTTTTTCTTTACCGAGGATTCCCAGCCTGACGACGGGGAATATTCATGAGCATGTGAATCCATGCCAGAGAAATCAAAATATAATCTGAATTGCTGAACTATATACTGTAACCACATGTGGATATTAGGGTGTGCAACCCACACACTGCCTAGGTCTCCATTTCTTCAAGTGTTCGACTTGCCTTTCACCTCAGGAACCTCACCTTTTATTCAGTTTCAGCACACGCTCCTCTGCAATCTCTCTCAGCAATTTACAGAAGGGGGCGGGTGGCTGTCCAATAGACAGCCAGACCCCGAGTGGGAGCTGGCTCCATTCAGGCAGACAAAGAACAGGGGAGTGAAAAACTCCTCCCCCACTTCCTGCCTGCCCAGACGCACTAGAGCCTAGGCAGGCACTCCCAAGAGTTCCTCCCAAAGGAAAAACACAGACCTCCCCCTCCCAGAATGGTCGAAGGGCTAACAAACAACCACTACCACGCTAGAAATGGGGAAAAAAGAAAGGAGCCACAAAGTCAGTACTTGGGTGACCCTATTGTGCACAACCAGGATTGAATAGTCTGCGGTAATAAACAATAGCACAATAGTTGTTAGAATACGTCCACTGCCATCAGTTTTGGGAAGGAAATTAGCCTTTCCCTCCCCGTAGGCACTTAAGAGTGAGGCGAGTCCCCATAGATGGACGTTAGATGTACCAGGAGGGAGAGAGCAGGGCTAGGATCCCAGCACCAATACAATATTGTGGGAATTCTAGAGGCATAGAGCATGTGCATAGGCGCGTTATAAATGCCATATCATAGCATGCATATAAAGAGACAGCATTTTTATAGTTATGGGAGACCCATTCAGTCCTACATGGCTGTGCGGTAAACGTAGGCCCGGCAGAGAAACCTGAACAGGTCCAAACCGCTGAGGGCAGATGAACCCGCCCTGCTAATTCACAAAGAAACTTCCCTTCCTGTTACAATTTCTTATTATCCCAGAGAGGAATGCACCCTACAAGGCCATGAGACGCCACCAGGCTCCGCGCAGTGCATCCCTCACAGCCAGACCAACAGCATACTTCTAAATCCCCCCCACGCCCCCCTCACCCAGCCCACCAAGAGTAATGGCACCCACAACTGACCCAGTCCAAGAACCCCTGCATTCCATGATAGGGAGCGACCTCCACCCACCAACAATAAAACCAATGGCCATAAACGAACACGACCATTTCACCTTAAACCATAAATAAACCCTTTGTAGTACGAAGTACAGGGAGGAATAAATCATAGCTCAAAACGAGGGTAGAAGCCTTGGGTGTGTAGAATGAAATATGTACCGAGCAGTGAATGTGTGAGTCAACATGACGTGATCCTCGCCCCACCCCCCCTCCGGTCCCCAAGTTTCCCAGGTGCATGCCATAATGATGTAGTAGAATCATTGTACGAAAGTAACCAGGGAACAGCAACATGTGAAAAGCCTGAACTTCAGTCCCTGCAGAGACCAGCCCAGCTGACCCCACGTGATGGGAGACAAGCCGACGAGACTGGAGCCAATCATAGCCTGGCATCCCCTATGGAGCAGGCCCATGCATAGGGCCTCACCAACCAGTCTTGCGAGTTTCATCTGTATGTAATGAGGTTACTGGTGACGCTGTGCAACCTTATAATGGGTTTTCCATGCAGACTCCGGCAGAAAGTTTGAGCAGCAGATTCCTCCGCAAAGGTACCTTGAGGTGGAATTCTGAAAGAACCTTCAGCATGGGGGGGGAGGGGTGTCTGCAACACCATCCTCGTAGCAGGGAAAGACCAGTACAGCTGCTTGCAGGAGATGGCCTGATCTCCCCGCCTGGCCGAGGTGATGACCACTAGGAACGCCGCCTTCCACAAGAGAAACTTCAAAGGAGCTTGATGCATCGGCTCAAATGGGCCCCCCCATGAGCTTGGTCAAAGCCACGTTGAGCTCCCAAGTTGGAGCAGGAGCCCTCACTGGTGGAAAAGCCTTGAAGAGACTTAAGGAACTTCTTCACAAGCCTGTGCAACCACAGGGAGGGCTTACCAGGCACCCTGGTGTAACGGGATATGATAGCTAGATGCACCTTGATGGAGTGAGCTAGGCCAGCCTTGGCCAGGGAAAGCAGATACGGAAAGAGCTGTGATCCGCAGCAGCGTTATCTTCAGAGTCCTGCACAACACTGTAAAGCGTTTCCATTTGTGGGAGTAGCATAACAATGTTAGGTAAGATTTTCATATTTATGAGAATCCTCCTGACCTGGGTCAACCCCAGAACTTTTTTCTTGGCTCTTGATAATTATTTTACCTTGTTCCTAGGTGAGTGGGAATCTTTCCTCTTTCACCTAGGCTTTTACTCTTTTATGGGTGACTTTTATATGTCCCTCCATAGTGCGCATTTGGATTTATAGTGGCATTTAACTTTTGGGCTTCGGCTGGGTTGTCGCTTTGGGCTTCCCTTTTTAATTTCTCTCATTTCCTCTTGGGTTAACTACTGTTCCCAAGAAGTAAAGTGAGATTCCCATGCAGTTTACATTTCCCCTTTCTTACTTACCTTGTAACATTTTTGTTACACATGCAATTTTACTTGAATGGCTGGTGGCAGAGAAACTACTTTTATAACTTTGTCATTATTACTCACAGGCTGTCAAATGAGCCGCGGTAATGCACAGGAGGGCCACCATTCTGCTAGAATGGTGGGCTCCTTTTTTGCCATTTCTTGTGTGCTTGTTACTTGGGCCTTCCCCTGCCATTCTAGGCATGAAAGACCCCTGTTGAGGTTTTGTCTTTGGCGGGAATCCTTTGTATTCCATGCCTAGGCTCCAGACTGAGAAGGCAGAAAGCAAGGAAGGAGTTCAGAACTCTGCAGCCCTTTGTCTTTTACCTTGCCTGAAAGGAGCTAACTCCCAGTAGGGGGCTGGCTGTCCTGATTGGACCATCAGACTGGCCACTTGTGTAAACTGCAGGGAGAGTTTGCAGAAGTTGTGCTGTAGTTCCTGATAAATACTCCGATTCTGGAAGCTGCTGTCAAGTCGCCCTCTGCAGCTGAATCCGAAGAAGAAGGTGAAGGAAAGACATATGTAGCAATTTCCAGCGAATGGAGAGCCTGCTGTGTAACCGGAGCCTGCTGGAACACTTCCTTCCAATCGACCTGGGGTCCCGAATGCGACGACTCGTACCCAGAGGCTGCTGAGATCCACGAGTCTTGGGAAGACTTGCAAAACAAGCCATTCCCTCAACGTGCTGTGACCTTGCTGCGCTGCAAACCGCCAATACTAGGGGACCTCAAACAGAGTGCAGTGCATGGTTGCCCAAAGTCTGAATCCTGCTAAAACATTGTTGATTTAACAGCCTGTAACTAACAAGACTATAAAGTCACTAAGGTAAAACCATTGCCACCAGTTATTCAAGTAAACTTGCAATTGTAACAAAAATGTAACCTGGTAAGAAAGAAAGGGGATACACTGTATCCCCCTCACCTCCCAGCACTCCACATAAGGTGGGGTATGTTGGCGCACTTCGCTCAATGTAAAGGGGATGGAAATGCCCCTTTACTTCTTGGGAACAGTAGTTCACCCAAGAAATATTAAGAATTAAAAAGGAAGCACTGCATTTAAAATGCTATGTGCTGCCATGGTACATTACACTCAGTCCAAAGTTACAGGAAACTTATAACTCCAATCACACTATGGGGAGACATAAAAGGGTCACCCGTAAAAAGAGTAAAAGACTAAGTGAGAGGGGAAACAGATTCCCACTCACCTAGGGACAATGAGAAATAATCCCCAAGTCCAAGCAAAAAAGTTCTGGGGTTGACCGGTCAGGATGATTTATCATAAAAGATGAAAATCGTACCCAATAACGCGGTACAGGAGGATCGTGAGGACACCCGTGTTAGAATTCCAAGGAGTGCCCCTGATTGTTAGGAACGATTTTCTATATTCTGGCCTGGTGGACAGATGTATAGAAGGCTAACCTACATTGTGACGGGAACAACCTCTGGGAAGCTGTAGCCAAACCAGTTCAGGCAGCAGTGACAGGCGGCCTAGGCTAAGTTCTTCAGAGGTGGTGAGCTTGTAAAAGTTCCACAATGAGTTCGTACGATGTGATCAAAGATTACACTTTGACAGAATACATAAAAATACAATTATCATTTATTGGCCAAACACTACAGAAAAAGGACTACTAGCAGGTAGTTATCACACAACACTAGAAAAATAGATTACATATATACATTACATTAAATTATCAGAGGGCATACTATACATCACAAACTCCTGCAAAGGAAAGGTAAGGTTATATTATGCACTTGAGGTCCACAGAGAATGATCCCCCAACTTCAAAAGTCCAACCCTAAGTTGTCGGGGACCTTTTGCCCCATAGTTTAGGTGAAGTTCCACAGATTCTTTGTACTCCGTTTGGCACACCGTTCTCTGCTCCTGTGACTTTTTAGTCACAGACTACCATCTAGTTATGGCTGGTGGCAGTGGACGTGTTCTACCAACTATTGTGCTATTTATTACTGCAGACTGTATTCCCAGTCTCAGTTGTGCACATTAGGGGGGACCTAGGTTCTAACATGGCGGCTCCTTTCTTTTGCCTTTTCCAGCGTGATTGTCATTTGTTATCCCTACCACCATTCTGGGAGAGGGAGGTCTGTGCAAGTGTTTTGCCATTGGCGGGAACCCTTGGGCGCCCCCGCCTAGTGGGCAGGCAGGAAGTGGAGGAGGAGTTGATCACTCCACTGCTCTTTGTCTGCCTGCATGGAGCCAGTGCACATTGGGGGTCTGGCTTTCCTGATTGGACAGCCACCCGCCCCTTTCTGTAAACTGCTGAGAGAGATTGCAGAAGAGTGTGCTGAAACTGAATAAAAGGTGGGGTGGAAGAAGCACCAGGGGCCGTCTGTAGCGCAATGGAGGGAGGATGTTCATGGGTGGGAGATGGCGGAATTGAAGTTATTGCAGGCAAACAGCGACCCTTTGCAGGAGGAAGGGGCGACGGTGGATTGGAGCCAAATGTTGAATGAGCTATGCAAGTCGGCAGATTTCAAACCCCTGTGAGGGGAGGCAAAAAGCACAGAGGTAGGGGGAAGGAGTAGGGTTGGGGAAAAGAGGGAGGCCAGGAGTTTGGGAGGTGGGGGGGAAGGGAAAGCAAAGGGTTACTATGCACTGTATCTGGCTGAAAGTTATCTATTGTGGTGTTGGTAGACAGAGTAAACCCAGAGAGAATGAATACACCAGAAAAGAAGCAGGGGGGCCGGGTCAGGGAGGGGAGGTTGTCATGGTTGGTTATTCATTAAAAATCTTGTTAAAAAGGGAGGATCCTGAGGTGATCAGCAAGTCGACCACTGGAACTTGAAGTAACCAAAGAAGGCGACGACCAGAGACGCCTGCAGAAGCGACCACTGCAGTCCTGACACCCTTTTCCATGTGTGTTTAAACAAACAGGGTAAGCTAATAGAAGCAATGGGACACGGACAAGCGGTTGTCCTTTGAACCGTTAACCGGATACAATGTGGTAGCACAAAAAACGGTTTTGTAGGAGGATGGTGGTTCAAATGATACACAAATTAGAAACTGGTAATATGAACGTTCAGACTGAAGGAGGGCCACCCGGCTAGCGTAACTCACCCTTGGGAAGAACACCCTGTCCCTATCAGGGGTGCCTTTCCCTAGGTGGCATGTGGTGTATCGCCTATCTACGAGTGATGAAGGAGAGAGCTGTCCCTAACCTTCTATACTGGTGGCATGTGTCTGGTTGAAGACAAAATATCAGATATTGAAGGCAATTCCAAATGGTTGTTGCAGCCGTGGACAGAACTGTATATTAGATTCTGTTTGCTGCCCGATCTAAGTGGCGACAACCTGAACGCAGGTCAACTGGTTGTATTTGATACCAAGTATCAACTTTAATCTTGCCCATGGGTCACAGTAGCTGGAATGCAAGACGTTCAAATGAAAAAGCCCACTCGTAAAAAATAAGGCTAAAAAAAGATAGGAAGCTGTAAGGCTAAAATGGCTCTTATAAAACCAGCTCACTGCATACATGTGAGTGATCAAGCAAATGATTTACAAAGCAGCATCTCTCTGATGTGGTGGGAGATACCAAGATGGGTCATGAGAGCCCCTCAAATAGAAGAGAAAGCTATGGCTACCGCCAGTCTGTCTCAAGGCACAATGTACAACCACCACAAATTCAATCGAGGTTGTCTAGGGCCCAAAAACACGACCCCATTGCACGATACTGTAAGGTACTTTATGGAAGGATAAAATAAGAGGTAACCAGTAATGACAGCCTGAAGGACCTGTCAGTTTCCCTTCATCAATGAGTCAAAGCCCAGTGGAGTGCAGCTGAAGGCTGTGTTCCACTGGCAAAAGTCAGGTCAGGACTGGACACTATTCTTGGAACCCTCCACCCCCAAACCTTTGGCTTTTTGTTAGAGGAAGAGTGTCTTTTACAGAAATCTTTTCTAACACTGACCACTTCCAAACCAGAATGGAAAATAAACAGCAAACAAGCCATAGCAAAGAGAAATGGTGAAATCACTCAACCCAATGCAATCACACAAGCCCATTACTCTACCAATTATGAAAGCGGACTTAAATAAAAATTTAAAAAATAAAAAGAACATATGAAAGAACAGAGCAGGTTATCCAGCAGACCCTTCTCCCCAGGGGAACTGCAAAGAGATCCTCGCAAGAACAAAAAACAAGAGGGGCACTATTTTCACAAACGGATCAACTCTGGGAACAGGAATTGTACGGAGATCATTTAAGTATGCTCAAGTTAAACCACTCCTTAAAAAGAACACAGGAGATCGAGCAGATGTTCCACTAACTAGGGAGACCACTGAAAATTACCATACCCAGCTATAACCCAGGTGAGCTAGGTGTACAGGTGAATGCTGAAACAATACAACCACATCAATTAACGTAACCAGTTACATCCCTGCTGGGCCAGGTGCACAGGCGAATGCTGAAGCAGTCCAATTGCATCAATTATCATAACCTGGTGAGCTAGGTGTACAGGCTGTGAGAAACCAAAGGGCGTCTCACCGGATAGTCCCCGGGGATCGCTCTCAGGTGGCCAGGGCACGGTCATCGCCTTTAGATCCAGACCCTGGGGGTGGGCCAGTGCGGGAGAATCACATGGGTGAGGGCTCTTCGGGGAGTGAGAGTGAGGCAGCCAATGGCGAGACGCGGTATTCCTCCCTTTCCTATACCCATGATCCCTCCTATTTCATAGGATTCTGTGATGTCCCAACTCCCACGCCCCCCCTCTCCTTTCCACACAGCCACTGGGCCGAGGAAGAGGGCAACAGAGTAATAATGTTAACTCTTACACTCCACATTGGACATGTCCCGCTAATTGGGTCAGGCAAAGTCAGGCACTTCATCTGATGTCAATTAGCTCTCTTCACACAGATGCACGGCGGAACCGAGAGACACATTCTGAGCAAGGTGGAACATGAGTAAGCGCAGAACTTCCAGGGCGAAGGGGAACCTTCTGGAGCAGAGCAACGGGACAAGAGTCATGGGTGGAGCTCCCCAGGAGATCACTGCAGGAGGTGGTTTCCAAAAGGCAGCAAAAGACAGTGGAGAAGGCCAAATCCCAAACAAGAAGGCTGTATTGTATTTCACGGACGCCAGCGATCCTCCCGGGTGAACAAAGTTGGTACTAACCTAACCTTGACTCAAACTGGAAGATAGTAAAAACAAGTAACGCACACAGCCGGTGAGTTGGCAAGCAACGTGAGAGACCAGTGTGTGCTAAAGGAAGATTGAAGTGGCAACATTATATCGCACAATTGAAAGCTGCACGCGTGTGGATGAGACGCGAAGAAAGGCAGACGTGCGAATGAAACTTGAAGTAACGATAACTGTATAGTCAGCGATACTGAGGAACGCAGTGGTCCGGCGAAAGGAAGTAGCTCACTCGAAAGCCTCTGTAAAAGGAGAAAAGTGTAGCGATAAAGTGACTGAACTGTAAAAGTGAGTTGATTGAAATTGACCCTGAGAAAACGGGAGTAAAAGGTGAACGTTTAACTTTGGTGCCCAATTCAGTGAACGACCCAGACCTGGAAGCACTGGGGCAAATAACATAGGAGTGTGAGTTGATAGCTGGAAAGTCGAAGCGGTCATGCGGAGGTCTGTAGAAAAAAAATCCACACATTTCAAGGTCTTCGAAATCAGGAAACGGTCTGAGGCAAACTGAGGGAGCCCGAAGGTGTAATAAGTTAGGGGAAGGGAACCCCTAAAGAAGGTGAATTGAGCTTGAGGAAGGGAACCCCCTACAAGTGTTTTGAGCGTTTTTCTGTTTGAAAGGTCTGAGCCCGACAGAGGATGACAAACGTGAACCTTTTTTGGTGAACTGTGTTTTGGAAATTGGAAAGCAAGACTTGCGTGGAAGGCCATGCGGGCCTCGATCCACGTCTGAACTGCCTTTGTGTTAAGGGCCTGAGCCAGAGTGTGTCATCTTGCCTACAGGGACCGCCTTACTCTGTGCTGTCCAACGTGGGCAAGAGAGCTGACTCCACCACATTTATTCTTTATATGTGAACACTGACTTTCCTTTGCAGGCATATTCTCCTTTTACTTTTTTAAAACAAACGTTTACAAGATATAGGGCGGGCATTAGGGTTTTGCTAGTATAGGCCTATTTGATTTGACTGACTCTGCTAGGACGGTTTTATTTATTTGATGGTCGACACTACTCCCATTTTAGCTATAGAGCAAAGTAGGAGTTTCTCCAACCCCAAACTCCAATAAAGGTTTTAAAAATTGTACTTTTGTGTCAGTGTCATACTTGTGATACCATGCCTCCCTTAAAAGGCGAATGCTGAAACAGTCCAACCACATCAATTATCGTACCCAGCTAGAACCCTGGTGAGCCAGGTGCACAGGCGAATGCTCAAGCAGTACAGTCACATCAATTACCATACTCTGGTGTGCTAGGCGCACAGGTGAATTCTGAAACAACCAACCACATTACTATACCCTAGTGAGCTAGGTGCACATCGCGAGAAAGCAGAAGGTCGCACACTCACTAGTCCCTCGGGATCTGTCATCCAGGTGGCCAGGACACAGCCATCGCTTTTGGATCCAGTTTCTGGAGGTGGCCCAGTGCGTGAGCATCACCTGGGTGAGGGGTCTTCTGGGACACAGGATGGCGAGACACGGTATCCCTCCCCTTGCAACACCTTTACCCCATCCTATCAGGAAGGATAAGTGGGAACCTAACCCCCACCCCCTTTCCCAGCAGTTTCACATGGACAGCCCGCTCTGGGAGAAAACAGACTCACACCCGAGCTGTGTATCCGACATGTTCTGCTAGTGGGGCCGGTTGAGCCCAGGCAATTACTATCACTTACACCAGACTTCCATTTGAAACCCCCTCACACACAGATAAAAGGTGGAGCATGAAAGCGCACACTGAGCGAGCCAAAGCACATGAAGGTACAACAGTTTCAAGTCAGCAGCTGAACAAGGGGAGAAAGACAGCAAAACAAGAATGGTAAGAAGGGAAATGCCCTTGACCTTATCGACCAGACGTTACTTTCAAGAAACCTTCAAGTCAGAAAGCATAAGGCCAGGAAACCCAACTAAAGAATCCTGCATTGTGTGTCGAAGATACCGAAGTCCCTCCCGCGTAGCTGACCAACGTAGGGAGGAGCAGCAGCCGTTGTAGTATCGTCCTTGGTTCCAAGAACAAAGAAGTGCCAGAAAGAGCCGCACAGCCAGTGAGTTGGGAGACCGATGCAAGACCAGTCTATGTTGAACTCAAGGTTGCAAGCGGCAACATTGTATGACGAGCGCTGGAACGAACATTGTTAAATGCGTGTGATAAAAGACACGGGTAAAGCTAAATTGCCGAGGAATGTTTGAACTTGAAAAGGAAAGATACAATACCGCTGACAAGAGTAGTCCGGCACCGTGGATGTGCTCAATTGAAAGTCTCTGTAGGGTATCCCAGCAAGATAACCGAAAGTAGAAGATTGATGAGAATAATTGTGTCAAGTTAAATCGAAGTGGTCCTGCGAGGGTTTAAGCAAAACCCATTGAACATTCGAAAGTCTTCAATTTGGATATCAAGAGGATCCGAGCCCGAACGAGGGAGATTCATGGTCCGAGCCTAAACGAGGGAGACCAAGTGTGAATATTGTGATAAAAAGGGGATCTGAGCCTGAAGAGGGAGACCCATGATGAACATTGAAAGCAAGAACTTTTACATGTGACAAACCTGATGGGAACGAACTTTGAGACTTTGTTACGACAGACCCTCTGCAGTAGAGTCTGTTATTGGAAAGAGGCTTTGGCCGAAGGCCCAGATGCCTGTGTTTTGAACTTTATCCTCGTGGCCGAGAAGCCAGAGTGTGCAAAGCTCGAACGTTTCGCTTTGCCCTGAGCTGAAAACGTGGGGAAGAGAAGCCAACTGCCTCGACATATTTCTTGAAAAGTTTTCTTTTGCATACATCGTTGTCCAACAATCTTTTGTATTTAGAAGTAAGGATTGGCAGTAGGTTTATACGTATAGGCCCTTTTATTTGACAGACTTGACTAGGGCTGCGTTATTATTCAATGGTCAAAGCTTGCTCCCATCCTTAAAGTAAGGTTTAGATAGGCGTTCGACCAACCCATTTGAAGTTCAATAAACACCCTTGAACTGTGATCACTTGTGTCGGTCTTCACTGTTTGATACCATGACTTCCTTACAACAGGCAAATGCTAAAACCCTGCAACCACATCAATTACCATACCCTGGTGAACTAGGTGCACAGGTGAATGCTGAAACCCTGCAACCACATCAATTACCATACCCTGGTGAACTAGGTGCACAGGTGAATGCTGAAACCCTGCAACCACATCAATTACCATCCCCTGGTGAACTAGGTGCACAGGTGAATGCTGAAACCCTGCAACCACATCAATTACCATACCCTGGTGAACTAGGTGCACAGGTGAATGCTGAAACCCTGCAACCACATCAATTACCATACCCTGGGGAGCTAGGTGTACAGGTGAATGCTGAAACCCTGCAACCACATCAATTACCATACCCTGGGGGGCTAGGTGCACAGGTGAATGCTGAAACCCTGCAACCACATCAATTACCATACCCTGGGGAGCTAGGTGTACAGGTGAATGCTGAAACCCTGCAACCACATCAATTACCATACCCTGGTGAGCTAGGTGCGCCGGTGAATGCTGAAACCCTGCAACCACATCAATTACCAAACCCTGGGGAGCTAGGTGTACAGGTGAATGCTGAAACCCTGCAACCACATCAATTACCATACCCTGGTGAGCTAGGTGCACCGGCGAATGCTGAAACCCTGCAACCACATCAATTACCAAACCCTGGGGAGCTAGGTGCACCGGTGAATGCTGAAACCCTGCAACCACATCACTTACCATACCCTGGGGAGCTAGGTGTACAGGTGAATGCTGAAGGAGTTCAACCACTTCTATTACTGAGAAAAGCTATAACCCTGACTGAGTGTGTTGCAGAGTGTTATTGTGTTACGAGGAGTTGGAGCCGGAGTTGGCGGCAACACTTAATGTCTACATCTTCGCGACAGAATCATGCCGAGCACAGGACCATGGACCAGACAACAAATAAAGCTCCTGGTCGCTGTGGTTTTACCAACTAGAGGAGACACAGAAATCCCTCAACCCACCCCCCCTCCCCTCAGCCTCCCACTCCTAAGACGAGCAATGCTCATGGGAAATGAAACAGTGATGGCAGTAAACACCTTCTCGGACTTGCACTCCGTTCGGTATCTGGTCTTTGCATCTAATGCCTTTTCATCGTATGCATTTGCATCAAAAATGGGTGGTAAAGGGTTAATTTGTATTATGGTGGGCTTTAAAGGTTAAAAAACGGAGGTTTGGGGGGGGGGGGAGTGTACCGGCACGCCCAGCATGGAGAAGGGGTACACAAAAAGCAATACTGGACTATTGTCTTGTCTCTCCGAATGTATGGCAACAAGTGGCTGCTTTTAAAGTGGTTGCAATGAGCTCTAGGGACAATGATCCATTGGAAATTAAATGGAAAAGTAGATTAACTCCCAAGAAGTCAAAAATGGAGGATTTACTTCAGGCATCCCAGGGAAGAAACCGGTTGAGAATGAAACCATGGGATGTGCCTGGGATCACAGGGAGTCTTGATTGATCGCCATCTTAAGCGAGCCAACAATGAGCAAGAATAGGACTGGCTCCTAACTAACTTAGAGCAAATTGAATCATGGCATGACAAAGGAAGGGTTAAACCCAGACAAATACAATCTGGAGGTAATTGAGGCAAGAAAAGCCGTTAGGGTGATGTGAGAATTTTATAAAAGAAGGGAGGAGAAACAAAATAAACGGAAACAAAAAAAAAGGTACAAAAATTGGTTGAAGGCCTCGAGGGTCCCGAGAGCCCAACATGATGCGGAAACCATGTTGAAAATGGTATGCCAAAGCAATACCCGAGGTCTGTGGGACCTGTAAAATAAAGGCAAATATCAATCAGCAGCCATGACCAATCAGGTCCCTAAAATGTCATGGAGCAGCCGTGACAAATCGGGTCCCTGAAATGTCATGGATTGGCCATTACTCAACCGTGTTCGCTCAGGTAAAATCAGAACAAGCGGGAAAGTGTAAGAGTGGATCTGGCACTTAGCAATTAAAACGGGACAAGGAGGATTTAGCCTCCATAATAAACAGATTAACATCCTCTCAGGCAGAACAGCAATGAACATTTTAACTGGGTACCTCTCCAAATTCCGGTCCGTTCACTACCGCAACGTGTTGAGATTACGTTTAAATCTGCTCCCCACCAAGGAAGTTCCATTGTTCCGAAGACAGCTGGGCAAGGGCCAGGGTTTTTGCAGATATTGTGATGTCAAATCACTGAGAATCCTTCCAATTGCTTGTGGGACGTAAGAAATGAACAGCAATAAGAACCGAGGACTTGAATGTTGATCTGAAATATTTTACTACACCATCAGCTGAAGACTGGTGGAAGATGATGGGTACGAACGTCAGGCTAACCCGAGCAGTTATGAGAATGACAGCAAACATTCTTAACATGGGATTAGGAGAATGGGGAAAGGTTACTCTTCTTGTTCAAATGATTGAGATGAACTGGAAAGCGGTATAAATGAGCAACAACATTCCCGATGTTGGTTTTTATACACGATTAAATGATGTCGACTGTTTTCTAACTTTTTAATAAAAGGTTTATGTTGAACTAGAATAAAAAATAAAAATGACTGTACCCAGCTCGAACCCTGGTGAGCTAGGTGCACAGGCGAAGCTGAAACAGTCCAACCACATCAATTCCTGTACCCAGCTAGAACCCTGGTGAGCTAGGTGCACAGGCGAAGCTGAAAAAGTCCAACCACATCAATTCCTGTACCCAGCTAGAACCCTGGTGAGCTAGGTGCACAAATGCTGAAACAGTCCAACCACATCAATTCCTGTACCCAGCTAGAACCCTGGTGAGCTAGGTGCACAGGCGAAGCTGAAACAGTCCAACCACATCAATTCCTGTACCCAGCTAGAACCCTGGTGAGCTAGGTGCACAGGCGAAGCTGAAACAGTCCAACCACATCAATTCCTGTACCCAGCTAGAACCCTGGTGAGCTAGGTGCACAAATGCTGAAACAGTCCAACCACATCAATTCCTGTACCCAGCTAGAACCCTGGTGAGCTAGGTGCACAGTTAAATGCTGAAACAGTCCAACCACACCCTCACTCATACTCCAGCAGGATTCAGACAGCACTCGTACCCATTTGAGATGACCTTAAAATCATTGCAGACCCACTATCTGAGCCCTACTCTAAAATACATCTGCAGCCTTTGACAGTCAGTCATGTCATGAGAGCATCGGCAGCAATAATGCTAAGAGTGGGTGAGGTCCCTTCCTCGCGGATCACACATCACCTGCCCCCAAACCCCTTTAGTTCCACCTGCCCCCACCAACCCCTTTAGTTCCAACTCATGCATGCAATATCTTGTGGTGTGCTGCAGAGGGCAAGCCTATCCATCACCCCTCCTTTTCATACACACATGGCCCCACTCCTGAAGCTTATAAAAGCATGGACTAAATAACTACAATGTTCAAGACGACACAACTGCGCTTTAAAATGACCAACTACGAGGACACAAGCACCACACTCACGAACTGTCTGCCACAACGTAAGCACATGGATGATGGGTAATGGAGAAGCCATGATCAATTCACCCAACGCTGCACCAGAAGCACCTGTGCGCTGGCCAGTGGCAATGAATACGGGGCCCAATAGCAATTCACAATCTTGGGATCCAACAAAACCACAGGCCAAGGCACGGGTAAATAAATGCCTCTAGCATTGTCCTCGGGTGGATTACGAGATTTCTCAGATTCCCGCAGTCACCTCACAGATTCTACACAGAAGAGACTATTCCAGCAGCATATGTCTCAGCATGCCAGGAGGAGGGACCAGTCCCGAGCACTCCACACTGGCCACAGGGGGGAGGGGGGGCAGTCCCGAGCACTCCACACTGGCCACAGGGGGGGAGGGGGGGCAGTCCCGAGCACTCCACACTGGCCACAGGGGGGGGCAGTCCCGAGCACTCCACACTGGCCACAGGGAGGGAGGGGGGGCAGTCCCGAGCACTCCACACTGGCCACAGGGGGGGGGCCAGGCCCGAGCACTCCACACTGGCCACAGGGGGGGGGGCAGTCCCGAGCACTCCACACTGGCCACAGGGGGGGGGGGCATAGGGGGGGGTGCAGTCCCGAGCACTCCACACTGGCCACAGGGGGGAGGGGGGCCAGTCCCGAGCACTCCACACTGGCCAGAGGGGGGGGGATAGGGGGGGTGCAGTCCCGAGCACTCCACACTGGCAACAGGGGGGGCAGTCCCGAGCACTCCACACTGGCCACAGGGGGGAGGGGGGGCAGTCCCGAGCACTCCACACTGGCCACAGGGGGGGAGGGGGGGCCAGTCCCGAGCACTCCACACTGGCCACAGGGGGGGGGGCAGTCCCGAGCACTCCACACTGGCCACAGGGGGGAAGGGGGGGGCAGTCCCGAGCACTCCACACTGGCCACAGGGGGGGCAGTCCCGAGCACTCCACACTGGCCACAGGGGGGGGAGGGGGCCAGTTCCGAGCACTCCACACTGGCCACAGGGGGGGGCAGTCCCGAGCACTCCACACTGGCCACAGGGGGGGGGGAGGGGGGCCAGTCTCGAGCACTCCACACTGGCCACAGGGGGGGGCAGTCCCGAGCACTCCACACTGGCCACAGGGGAGGAGGGGGGGGGGAAGTCCCGAGCACTCCACACTGGCCACAGGGGGGGGCCAGTCCCGAGCACTCCACACTGGCCACAGGGGGGGAGGGGGGGCAGTCCCGAGCACTCCACACTGCCCACAGGGGGGGAGGGGGGGCAGTCCCGAGCACTCCACACTGGCCACAGGGGGGGGGTAGGGGGGGTGCAGTCCCGAGCACTCCACACTGGCCACAGGGGGGGGGTAGGGGGGGTGCAGTCCCGAGCACTCCACACTGGCCACAGGGGGGGGGGGAGGGGGGGATAGGGGGGGTGCAGTTCCGAGCACTCCACACTGGCCACAGGGGGGAGGGGGCCAGTCTCGAGCACTCCACACGGCCACAGGGGGGGGCAGTCCCGAGCACTCCACACTGGCCACAGGGGGGGGGGAGGGGGGGGAAGTCCCGAGCACTCCACACTGGCCACAGGGGGGGCCAGTCCCGAGCACTCCACACTGGCTACAGAGGGGGAGGGGGGGCAGTCCCCGAGCACTCCACACTGGCCACAGGGGGGGAGGGGGGGGGGCAGTCCCGAGCACTCCACACTGGCCACAGGTGGGGGGGGCCAGTCCCGAGCACTCCACACTGGCCACAGGGGGGGGGGGATAGGGGGTGCAGTCCCGAGCACTCCACACTGGCCACAGGGGGGGGGATAGGGGGGGTGCAGTCCCGAGCACTCCACACTGGCCACAGGGGGGGAGGGGGGGCAGTCCCGAGCACTCCACACTGGCCACAGGGGGGGAGGGGGGGCAGTCGCGAGCACTCCACACTGGCCACAGGGGGGGGGGCAGTCCCGAGCACTCCACACTGGCCACAGGGGGGGAGGGGGGGCAGTCCCGAGCACTCCACACTGGCCACAGGGGGGGCCAGTCCAGAGCACTCCACACTGGCCACAGGGGGGGGGGCAGTCCCGAGCACTCCACACTGGCCACAGGGGGGGGATAGGGGGGGTGCAGTCCCGAGCACTCCACACTGGCCACAGGGGGGGGAGGGGGGCCAGTCCCGAGCACTCCACACTGGCCACAGGGGGGGGGGGGGGGGAGGGGGGGATAGGGGGGGTGCAGTCCCGAGCACTCCACACTGGCCACGGGGGGGGATAGGGGGGGGTGCAGTCCTGAGCACTCCACACTGGCCACAGGGGGGGGCAGTCCCGAGCACTCCACACTGGCCACACAGGGGGGGAGGGGGGGCAGTCCCGAGCACTGCACACTGGCCACAGGGGGAGGGGGGCAGTCCCGAGCACTCCACACTGGCCACAGGGGGGGGAGGGGGGGCAGTCGCGAGCACTCCACACTGGCCACAGGGGGGGGGGGCAGTCCCGAGCACTCCACACTGGCCAGGAGGAAGGGCCAGTCCCGAGCACTCCACACTGGCCACAGGGGGGGGGGGGCAGTCCCGAGCACTCCACACTGGCCACAGGGGGGAGGGGGGCAGTCCCGAGCACTCCACACTGGCCAGGAGGAAGGGCCAGTCCCGAGCACTCCACACTGGCCACAGGGGGGGGGCCAGTCCCGAGCACTCCACACTGGCCAGGAGGAGGGGCCAGTCCCGAGCACTCCACACTGGCCACAGGGGGGGGCAGTCCCGAGCACTCCACACTGGCCACAGGGGGGGGGGGCAGTCCCGAGCACTCCACACTGGCCACAGGGGGGGGGGGCAGTCCCGAGCACTCCACACTGGCCACAGGGGGGGAGGGGGGCCAGTCCCGAGCACTCCACACTGGCCACAGGGGGGGAGGGGGGGCAGTCCCGAGCACTCCACACTGGCCACAGGGGGGGAGGGGGGGCAGTCCCGAGCACTCCACACTGGCCACAGGGGGGGGGGGGGGCCAGTCCCGAGCTCTCCACACTGGCCACAGGGGGGGGGGGCCCAGTCCCGAGCACTCCACACTGGCCACAGGGGGGGGGCCAGTCCCGAGCACTCCACACTGGCCACAGGGGGGAGGGGGGCCAGTCCCGAGCACTCCACACTGGCCACAGGGGGGGAGGGGGGGCAGTCCCGAGCACTCCACACTGGCCACAGGGGGAGGGGGGCCAGTCCCGAGCACTCCACACTGGCCACAGGGGGAGGGGGGCCCAGTCCCGAGCACTCCACACTGGCCACAGGGGGGAGGGGGGGCAGTCCCGAGCACTCCACACTGGCCACAGGGGGGGGGGCAGTCCCGAGCACTCCACACTGGCCACAGGGGGGAGGGGGGGCAGTCCCGAGCACTCCACACTGGCCACAGGGGGGAGGGGGGGCAGTCCCGAGCACTCCACACTGGCCACAGGGGGGGTCAGTCCCGAGCACTCCACACTGGCCACAGGGGGGGAGGGGGGCCAGTCCCGAGCACTCCACACTGGCCACAGGGGGGGCCAGTCCCGAGCACTCCACACTGGCCACAGGGGGGAGGGGGGCCAGTCCCGAGCACTCCACACTGGCCACAGGGGGGCAGTCCCGAGCACTCCACACTGGCTACAGGGGGGGCCAGTCCCGAGCACTCCACACTGGCTACAGGGGGGAGGGGGGGGCAGTCCCGAGCACTCCACACTGGCCACAGGGGGGGAGGGGGGGCAGTCCCGAGCACTCCACACTGGCCACAGGGGGGGGCAGTCCCGAGCACTCCACACTGGCCACAGGGGGGGAGGGGGGGGCAGTCCCGAGCACTCCACACTGGCCACAGGGGGGGAGGGGGGGCAGTCCCGAGCACTCCACACTGGCCACAGGGGGGAGGGGGGGCAGTCCCGAGCACTCCACACTGGCCACAGGGGGGGGAGGGGGGCCAGTCCCGAGCATTCCACATGGCCACAGGGGGGAGGGGGGCCAGTCCCGAGCACTCCACACTGGCCACAGGGGGGAGGGGGGCCAGTCCCGAGCACTCCACACTGGCCACAGGGGGGAGGGGGGGGGCAGTCCCGAGCACTCCACACTGGCCACAGGGGGGGAGGGGGGGCAGTCCCGAGCACTCCACACTGGCCACAGGGGGGAGGGGGGGGCAGTCCCGAGCACTCCACACTGGCCACAGGGGGGGAGGGGGGGCAGTCCCGAGCACTCCACACTGGCCACAGGGGGGGAGGGGGGGCAGTCCCGAGCACTCCACACTGGCCACAGGGGGGAGGGGGGCAGTCCCGAGCACTCCACACTGGCCACAGGGGGGGAGGGGGGCAGTCCCGAGCACTCCACACTGGCCACAGGGGGGGGGCAGTCCCGAGCACTCCACACTGGCCACAGGGGGGGGGGGGCAGTCCCGAGCACTCCACACTGGCCACAGGGGGGGAGGGGGCCAGTCCCGAGCACTCCCACACTGGCCACAGGGGGGGGGCAGTCCCGAGCACTCCACACTGGCCACAGGGAAAGAGGGGGGGCAGTCCCGAGCACTCCACACTGGCCACAGGGGGGGGCCAGGCCGAGCACTCCACACTGGCCACAGGGGGGGGGGCAGTCCCGAGCACTCCACACTGGCCACAGGGGGGGGGCAGTCCCGAGCACTCCACACTGGCCACAGGGGGGGAGGGGGGCCAGTCCCGAGCACTCCACACTGGCCACAGGGGGGGGGGGGGATAGGGGGGGTGCAGTCCCGAGCACTCCACACTGGCCACAGGGGGGGCAGTCCCGAGCACTCCACACTGGCCACAGGGGGGGAGGGGGGGCAGTCCCGAGCACTCCACACTGGCCACAGGGGGGGGAGGGGGGGCAGTCCCGAGCACTCCACACTGGCCACAGGGGGGAAGGGGGGGCAGTCCCGAGCTCTCCACACTGGCCACAGGGGGGAAGGGGGGGCAGTCCCGAGCACTCCACACTGGCCACAGGGGGGGCAGTCCCGAGCACTCCACACTGGCCACAGGGGGGGAGGGGGGGCAGTCCTGAGCACTCCACACTGGCCACAGGGGGGGAGGGGGGGCAGTCCCGAGCACTCCACACTGGCCACAGGGGGGGGGTAGGGGGGTGCAGTCCCGAGCACTCCACACTGGCCACAGGGGGGGGGTAGGGGGGGGGTGCAGTCCCGAGCACTCCACACTGGCCACAGGGGGGGGGGGGGCCAGTCCCGAGCACTCCACATTGGCCACAGGGGGGGGGGGAGGGGGGGGATAGGGGGGGTGCAGTTCCGAGCACTCCACACTGGCCACAGGGGGGGGGGGCAGTCCCGAGCACTCCACACTGGCCACAGGGGGGGAGGGGGGCCAGTCTCGAGCACTCCACACTGGCCACAGGGGGGGCAGTCCCGAGCACTCCACACTGGCCACAGGGGGGGGGGGGAGGGGGGGGAAGTCCCGAGCACTCCACACTGGCCACAGGGGGGGGGGGGAGGGGGGAAGTCCCGAGCACTCCACACTGGCCACAGAGGGGGAGGGGGGGCAGTCCCGAGCCCTCCACACTGGCCACAGGGGGGGAGGGGGGGCAGTCCCGAGCACTCCACACTGGCCACAGGGGGGGGGGGTGCAGTCCGAGCACTCCACACTGGCCACAGGGGGGGGGGGGTAGGGGGGGGGGGGTAGGGGGGGGTGCAGTCCCGAGCACTCCACACTGGCCACAGGGGGGGAGGGGGGGGCCAGTCCCGAGCACTCCACACTGGCCACAGGGGGGGGGATAGGGGGGGTGCAGTCCCGAGCACTCCACACTGGCCACGGGGGGGGGATAGGGGGGGTGCAGTCCCGAGCACTCCACACTGGCCACAGGGGGGGGGGGCAGTCCCGAGCACTCCACACTGGCCACAGGGGGGGGGGGGGGGCAGTCCCGAGCACTCCACACTGGCCACAGGGGGGGGCAGTCCCGAGCACTCCACACTGGCCACAGGGGGGGAGGGGGGGCAGTCCCGAGCACTCCACACTGGCCACAGGGGGGGCCAGTCCAGAGCACTCCACACTGGCCACAGGGGGGGGGGGGGGCAGTCCCGAGCACTCCACACTGGCCACAGGGGGGGATAGGGGGGGGGGGGGATAGGGGGGGTGCAGTCCCGAGCACTCCACACTGGCCACAGGGGGGGGAAGGGGGCCAGTCCCGAGCACTCCACACTGGCCACGGGGGGGGGGGGGAGGGGGGGATAGGGGGGGTGCAGTCCCGAGCACTCCACACTGGCCACGGGGGGGGATAGGGGGGGTGCAGTCCCGAGCACTCCACACTGGCCACAGGGGGGGCAGTCCCGAGCACTCCACACTGGCCACACAGGGGGGGGAGGGGGGGCAGTCCCGAGCACTCCACACTGGCCACAGGGGGGGGGCGGGGGGGAGCAGTCCCGAGCACTCCTCACTGGCCACAGGGGGCGGGCAGTCCCGAGCACTCCACACTGGCCACAGGGGGGGATGGGGGGGGTGCAGTCCCGAGCACTCCACACTGACCACAGGGGGGGAGGGGGGGCAGTCCCGAGCACTCCACACTGGCCACAGGGGGGGGGGGCAGTCCCGAGCACTCCACACTGGCCACAGGGGGGAGGGGGGGGCAGTCCCGAGCACTCCACACTGGCCACAGGGGGTGGGGAGGGGCCAGTCCCGAGCACTCCACACTGGCCACAGGGGGGGGCAGTCCCCAGCACTCCACACTGGCCACAGGGGGTGAGGGGGGCCAGTCCCGAGCACTCCACACTGGCCACAGGGGGGGGGGTGCAGTCCCGAGCACTCCACACTGGCCACAGGGGGGGGGGGGAGAGGGGGGATAGGGGGGGTGCAGTCCCGAGCACTCCACACTGGCCACAGGGGGGGCAGTCCCGAGCACTCCACACTGGCCACAGGGGGGGCCAGTCCCGAGCACTCCACACTGGCCACAGGGGGGGGGGGTGCAGTCCCGAGCACTCACACTAGCCACAGGGGGGGAGGGGGGGCCAGTCCCGAGCACCCCACACTGGCCACAGGGGGGGAGGGGGGGCAGTCCCGAGCACTCCACACTGGCCACAGGGGGGGAGGGGGGCAGTCCCGAGCACTCCACACTGGCCACAGGGGGGGAGGGGGGGCAGTCCCAAGCACTCCACACTGGCCACAGGGGGGGGAGGGGGGCAGTCCCGAGCACTCCACACTGGCCACAGGGGGGGGAGGGGGGCAGTCCCGAGCACTCCACACTGGCCACAGGGGGAGGGGGGGCAGTCCCGAGCACTCCACACTGGCCACAGGGGGGGGGCAGTCCCGAGCACTCCACACTGGCCACAGGTGGGGAGGGGGGCCAGTCCCGAGCACTCCACACTGGCCACAGGGGGGGCAGTCCCGAGCACTCCACACTGGCCACAGGGGAGGGAGGGGGGGCAGTCCCGAGCACTCCACACTGGCCACAGGGGGGGCCAGGCCCGAGCACTCCACACTGGCCACAGGGGGGGCAGTCCCGAGCACTCCACACTGGCCACAGGGGGGGGGCATAGGGGGGGGTGCAGTCCCGAGCACTCCACACTGGCCACAGGGGGGGAGGGGGGGCAGTCCCAAGCACTCCACACTGGCCACAGGGGGGGAGGGGGGCCAGTCCCGAGCACTCCACACTGGCCACAGGGGGGCAGTCCCGAGCACTCCACACTGGCCACAGGGGGGCAGTCCCGAGCACTCCACACTGGCCACAGGGGGGGAGGGGGGGCAGTCCCGAGCACTCCACACTGGCCACAGGGGGGGAGGGGGGGCCAGTCCCGAGCACTCCACACTGGCCACAGGGGGGGGGCAGTCCCGAGCACTCCACACTGGCCACAGGGGGGAAGGGGGGGCAGTCCCGAGCACTCCACACTGGCCACAGGGGGGGCAGTCCCGAGCACTCCACACTGGCCACAGGGGGGGAGGGGGGCCAGTTCCGAGCACTCCACACTGGCCACAGGGGGGGAGGGGGGGGGCAGTCCCGAGCACTCCACACTGGCCACATGGGGGGGCAGTCCCGAGCACTCCACACTGGCCACAGGGGGGGAGGGGGGCCAGTTCCGAGCACTCCACACTGGCCACAGGGGGGGGCCAGTCCCGAGCACTCCACACTGGCCACAGGGGGGGAGGGGGGGCAGTCCCGAGCACTCCACACTGGCCACAGGGGGGGGAGGGGGGGGCAGTCCCGAGCACTCCACACTGGCCACAGGGGGGGTAGGGGGGGTGCAGTCCCGAGCACTCCACACTGGCCACAGGGGGGGGGGGTAGGGGGGGTGCAGTCCCGAGCACTCCACACTGGCCCACAGGGGGGGCCAGTCCCGAGCACTCCACACTAGCCACAGGGGGGGGGGGAGGGGGGTGCAGTTCCGAGCACTCCTCACTGGCCACAGGGGGGGGGCAGTCCCGAGCACTCCACACTGGCCACAGGGGGGGAGGGGGGCCAGTCTCGAGCACTCCACACTGGCCACAGGGGGGGGCAGTCCCGAGCACTCCACACTGGCCACAGGGGGGGGCCAGTCCCGAGCACTCCACACTGGCCACAGGGGGGAGGGGGGCCAGTCCCGAGCACTCCACACTGGCCACAGGGGGGGGGGGCAGTCCCGAGCACTCCACACTGGCCACAGGGGGAGGGGGGCCAGTCCCGAGCACTCCACACTGGCCACAGGGGGGAGGGGGGCCAGTTCCGAGCACTCCACACTGGCCACAGGGGGGGGCCAGTCCCGAGCACTCCACACTGGCCACAGGGGGGGGGAGGGGGGGCAGTCCCGAGCACTCCACACTGGCCACAGGGGGGGAGGGGGGGCAGTCCCGAGCACTCCACACTGGCCCACAGGGGGGGTAGGGGGGGTGCAGTCCCGAGCACTCCACACTGGCCACAGGGGGGGGGGGTAGGGGGGGTGCAGTCCCGAGCACTCCCACACTGGCCACAGGGGGGGGCCAGTCCCGAGCACTCCACACTAGCCACAGGGGGGGGGGGAGGGGGGTGCAGTTCCGAGCACTCCTCACTGGCCACAGGGGGGGGGGCAGTCCCGAGCACTCCACACTGGCCACAGGGGGGAGGGGGGCCAGTCTCGAGCACTCCACACTGGCCACAGGGGGGGGCAGTCCCGAGCACTCCACACTGGCCACAGGGGGGGGGAGGGGGGGAAGTCCCGAGCACTCCACACTGGCCACAGGGGGGGCCAGTCCCGAGCACTCCACACTGGCCACAGAGGGGGAGGGGGGGCAGTCCCGAGCACTCCACACTGGCCACAGGGGGGGAGGGGGTTTCAGTCCCGAGCACTCCACACTGGCCACAGGTGGGGGGGCCAGTCCCGAGCACTCCACACTGGCCACAGGGGGGGGATAGGGGGGGTGCAGTCCCGAGCACTCCACACTGGCCACAGGGGGGGGGCAGTCCCGAGCACTCCACACTGGCCACAGGGGGGGAGGGGGGGCAGTCCCGAGCACTCCACACTGGCCACAGGGGGGAGGGGGGGCAGTCCCGAGCACTCCACACTGGCCACAGGGGGGGGGCAGTGCCGAGCACTCCACACTGGCCACAGGGAGGGAGGGGGGGGGGGGCAGTCCCGAGCACTCCACACTGGCCACAGGGGGGGGGCAGTCCCGAGCACTCCACACTGGCCACAGGGGGGAGGGGGGGCAGTCCCGAGCACTCCACACTGGCCACAGGGGGGGCCAGTCCAGAGCACTCCACACTGGCCACAGGGGGGGGCAGTCCCGAGCACTCCACACTGGCCACAGGGGGGGGGTGGGGGGGGGATAGGGGGGGTGCAGTCCCGAGCACTCCACACTGGCCACAGGGGGGGGGAGGGGGGCCAGTCCCGAGCACTCCACACTGGCCACAGGGGGGGGGGAGGGGGGGGATAGGGGGGGTGCAGTCCCGAGCACTCCACACTGGCCACGGGGGAGGGATAGGGGGGGTGCAGTCCGGAGCACTCCACACTGGCCACAGGGGGGGGCAGTCCCGAGCACTCCACACTGGCCACACAGGGGGGGAGGGGGGGCAGTCCCGAGCACTCCACACTGGCAGCAGGGGGGGAGGGGGGGCAGTCGCGAGCACTCCCACACTGGCCACAAGGGGGGGGCAGTCCCGAGCACTCCACACTGGCCAGGAGGAAGGGCCCAGTCCCGAGCACTCCACACTGGCCACAGGGGGGGGGGCAGTCCCGAGCACTCCACACTGGCCACAGGGGGGGAGGGGGGGGCCAGTCCCGAGCACTCCACACTGGCCACAGGGGGGAGGGGGGGGCAGTCCCGAGCACTCCACACTGGCCACAGGGGGGGAGGGGGGGAGGGGGGGCAGTCCCGAGCACTCCACACTGGCCACAGGGGGGAGGGGGGCAGTCCCGAGCACTCCACACTGGCCAGGAGGAAGGGCCAGTCCCGAGCACTCCACACTGGCCACAGGGGGGGGGGCCAGTCCCGAGCACTCCACACTGGCCAGGAGGAGGGGCAGTCCCGAGCACTCCACACTGGCCACAGGGGGGGGGGGGGGCAGTCCCGAGCACTCCACACTGGCCACAGGGGGGGGGGGCAGTCCCGAGCACTCCACACTGGCCACAGGGGGGGAGGGGGGCCAGTCCCGAGCACTCCACACTGGCCACAGGGGGGGAGGGGGGGCAGTCCCGAGCACTCCACACTGGCCACAGGGGGGGGGGGGGGCAGTCCCGAGCACTCCACACTGGCCACAGGGGGGGAGGGGGCAGTCCCGAGCACTCCACACTGGCCACAGGGGGGGGGGGGCCAGTCCCGAGCACTCCACACTGGCCACAGGGGGGGGGGGGCAGTCCCGAGCACTCCACACTGGCCACAGGGGGGAGGGGGGCCAGTCCCGAGCACTCCACACTGGCCACAGGGGGGGGGCCAGTCCCGAGCACTCCACACTGGCCACAGGGGGAGGGGGGCCAGTCCCGAGCACTCCACACTGGCCACAGGGGGGGAGGGGGGGCAGTCCCGAGCACTCCACACTGGCCACAGGGGGGGGGCAGTCCCGAGCACTCCACACTGGCCACAGGGGGGAGGGGGGGCCAGTCCTGAGCACTCCACACTGGCCACAGGGGGGGAGGGGGGCAGTCCCGAGCACTCCACACTGGCCACAGGGGGGGGGCAGTCCCGAGCACTCCACACTGGCCACAGGGGGGAGGGGGGCAGTCCCGAGCACTCCACACTGGCCACAGGGGGCCAGTCCCGAGCACTCCACACTGGCCACAGGGGGGGAGGGGGGCCAGTCCCGAGCACTCCACACTGGCCACAGGGGGGGCCAGTCCCGAGCACTCCACACTGGCCACAGGGGGGGCCAGTCCCGAGCACTCCACACTGGCCACAGGGGGGGCCAGTCCCGAGCACTCCACACTGGCACAGGGGGGGCCAGTCCCGAGCACTCCACACTGGCTACAGGGGGGGCCAGTCCCGAGCACTCCACACTGGCTACAGGGGGGGCCAGTCCCGAGCACTCCACACTGGCTACAGGGGGGGCCAGTCCCGAGCACTCCACACTGGCTACAGGGGGGGAGGGGGGCAGTCCCGAGCACTCCACACTGGCCACAGGGGGGGAGGGGGGGGCAGTCCCGAGCACTCCACACTGGCCACAGGGGGGCAGTCCCAGCACTCCACACTGGCCACAGGGGGGGAGGGGGGGCAGTCCCGAGCACTCCACACTGGCCACAGGGGGGGGAGGGGGGCAGTCCCGAGCACTCCACACTGGCCACAGGGGGGGGGAGGGGGGGCAGTCCCGAGCACTCCACACTGGCCACAGGGGGGGAGGGGGGGCAGTCGCGAGCACTCCACACTGGCCACAGGGGGGGGGCAGTCCCGAGCACTCCACACTGGCCACAGGGAGGGAGGGGGGGGGCAGTCCCGAGCACTCCACACTGGCCACAGGGAGGGGGGCAGTCCCGAGCACTCCACACTGGCCACAGGGGGGAGGGGGGGCAGTCCCGAGCACTCCACACTGGCCACAGGGGGGGCCAGTCCAGAGCACTCCACACTGGCCACAGGGGGGGGGGCAGTCCCGAGCACTCCACACTGGCCACAGGGGGGGAGGGGGGCCAGTCCCGAGCACTCCACACTGGCCACAGGGGGGGGGGGGAGGGGGGGATAGGGGGGGTGCAGTCCCGAGCACTCCACACTGGCCACGGGGGGGGGGATAGGGGGGGTGCAGTCCGGAGCACTCCACACTGGCCACAGGGGGGGGCAGTCCCGAGCACTCCACACTGGCCACACAGGGGGGGAGGGGGGCAGTCCCGAGCACTCCACACTGGCCACAGGGCGGGGGAGGGGGGGCAGTCCCGAGCACTGCACACTGGCCACAGGGGGGAGGGGGGCAGTCCCGAGCACTCCACACTGGCAGCAGGGGGGAGGGGGGGCAGTCGCGAGCACTCCACACTGGCCCACAAGGGGGGGGCAGTCCCGAGCACTCCACACTGGCCACAGGGGGGGGGCAGTCCCGAGCACTCCACACTGGCCACAGGGGGGGGCAGTCCCGAGCACTCCACACTGGCCACAGGGGGGGAGGGGGGGCCAGTCCCGAGCACTCCACACTGGCCACAGGGGGGAGGGGGGGCAGTCCCGAGCACTCCACACTGGCCAGGAGGAAGGGCCAGTCCCGAGCACTCCACACTGGCCACAGGGGGGGGGGCCAGTCCCGAGCACTCCACACTGGCCAGGAGGAGGGGCCAGTCCGAGCACTCCACACTGGCCACAGGGGGGGGGCAGTCCCGAGCACTCCACACTGGCCACGGGGGGGGGGGCAGTCCCGAGCACTCCACACTGGCCAGGGGGGGGGGGGCAGTCCCGAGCACTCCACACCTGGCCACGGGGGGGGGGGGGGGGGCAGTCCCGAGCACTCCACACTGGCCAGGAGGGAAGGGCCAGTC